>NW_026652278.1:127664705-127840864 GCF_009828535.3 Hylobates moloch
TATATCACACATTTTCTTAATCCAGCCTACTATTGATGGGCATCTAAATTGATTTCATGTATTTACTGTTGAGACATGGAGTCGTTTGATTTTTGCTTGTTAATTTGTTTAAGTTTCTTATATATTCTGTATATTAGACCATTGTCAGATGCATAGTTTATAAATATTTTCTTCTATCCTGTAAGTTGTCTGATTATTCTGTTGACAGTTTCTTTTGTTATACAGACATTCTTTAGTTTAATTAGGTTCCATTTATTAATTTTTATTTTTAGTGCCATTGCTTTGGCTTCTTCATCATTATACCTTTGCCAGGGCTTATGTCCAGGATGGTATTTTCTAGATTTCTTCTAGAGGTTTTATAATTTTAGGTTCTATTTTTAAGTCTTTAACACATCTTGAGATTATTTTTCTATATAGTTTAAAGAAAGGAGTCCAGTTTTAATCTTCTGCATATGGCTAGCCAGTTAACCCAGCACCATTCATTGAATAAGGAGTCCTTTCCCTATTGCTTGTTTTTGAAAACTTTGTGGTCTCTTCTACTCCATTGGTCTATGTGTCTGCTTTTTTTGTCAGTATTATATTGTTTTGGTTAAATTAGCCTTCTAATATAGTTTGAAGTTGGGTATGATTTCTGTAGCTTTGTTCTTTTTGTTTAGGATTGGCTTGACAACTGGGGCTCCTTTTTTTTCTATACAAATTTTAAAATAGTGAACAAATTCTGTGAAGAATATCTTTGGTAGTTTTATAGGAGTAGCATTGAATTTGTAAACAGCTTAGAGAAGTACGGCCATATGAAAAATATTGATTCTTTCTATGCTTCAGCATGGGATGTTTTTTCATATGATTGTGTCATCTCTGATTTCTTTCAGCAGAGTTTTGTAATTCTTGTTGTAGAGGTCTTTTATGTCTCTGGGTAGTTGTATTTCTAGGTATTTTATTCTTTTGTGGCTATTGTGAATGGGATTGCATTCTTGATTTGGCTCTCAGCTTGAATATTGTTGGTGTATAGAAATACTACTGATTTTGGTACATTGATAATGTCACCTGAAACTTTGTGGAAGTGGTTTATCAGATTGGGAAGCTTCTGTGCAGAGACTATGGAGTTTTCTAGATATAGAATTACATCTTCTTCAAACAGAAATAATTTGACTTCCTCTATTCCTATTCAGATGCCCTTTATTTCTTTCTCTTGATTAATTACTCTGGCAAGGACTTTCAGTACTATGTTGAAAAGGAGTGGTGAGAGACAGCACCTTCATCTTGTTTCCATCCCCAAGAAGAATGTTTCCAGCCTTTGCCTATTCAGTATGGTGATGGCTGTGGGTCTGCCATAGATGGTTCTTATTATTTTCAGGTGGGTACCTTTGATGCCTTGTTTTTTGTGGATTTTTAACATGAAAAGATGTTGAATTTTATCAAAAGACTTTTCTGCAACTATTGAGGTGATCATGGGGTTTTTATTTTTAGTTCTGAATCCCAGTTATTGATTTACAGATGTTGATCCAATCTTGCATCTCAGTAATAAAGCCTAGTTGATAGTACTTTTTGATGTGCTGCAGGATTTGGTTTGCGAGTATTTTATTGTGGATCTTTATATCTATGATCATCAAAGATATTGCCTTGAAGTTTTCTTTTTTTTTGTTCTGTCTCTGACAGGTTTTAGTGTTAGGATGATGCTGGTGTCATACAGTGAATTAGGGAGGAGTACCTCCTCCTTGATTTTTGGAATACTTTCAGTAGGAACAGTTCCAGTTTATATATATATACACATGGTAGAATTCAGCTGTGAATCCATCTGGTCCTGGGGATTTTTTTGGTTGGTAGGATTTTTATTCCTGATTCAATTTAGGAACTTCTTATTGGTCTGTCAAGGGATTCATTTTTTTCCTGGTTCAAGCTTGGGGGTATGTTTCCTGAAATTTATCCATTTCTTCTGTGTTTTCTAGTTTGTATTCACAGAGCTGTTTATAGTAGTCTCTGTTTTTTGTTTTTGTTTTAAATTTCTGTGTGGTCAATGGTAACGTCCCCTTTGTTATTTCTGATTGTGGTCATTTGATCTTTTTTTCTTTATTAGTTTAGTTAGTCACCTATCAATGATATTTATTCTTTCAAATAACCAATTATTAAATTCATTTATCCTTTGCATGTTTATTCATATATCAGTTTCCTTCAATTTAGCTCTGATTTTGGTTATTTCTTGTCTTCTACTAATTTGGGGCAGGGGGTGCTCTTGTTTCTGTAGTTCTTCTTGATGTAAAGTTAGGTTCCTAATTTTAGATTTTTCTAACTTTTTGATGTGGGTGTTTATTGCTATAAACTTCCTTCTTAATACTACCTTAGCTGTGTTTCTGAGATTTAGTATGTTAAATCTTTGTTCTCATTAGTTTCAAAGAATTTCACGATCTCTTCCTTAATTTCATTATTTACCGAAATGTCATTCAGACTCTTTAATCTCCACATAATTGTATGATTTTGAATGACCTCTTAATATTAGTTTGTATTTTTATTGTGCTGTGATGTGAGAGTGTGTTTGGTATAGTTTTAGGTTTTTATTTTTCAGTTTGCTGAGGATTGTTTCATGGTTGATTGTGGGTGGATTTTAGATTATGTGCTATATGCAGATAAGAAGAATATATATTCCATGCTTTTGGGTGAAAAGTTCTGTAGATGTCTGTTAGGACAATTTGGTCAAGTGTTGAGCTCAAGTTCCAAATAATCTAACTTTGTTAGTTATATAGCTAATTTTTGTTAGTTTTCCGCCTTGATGATCTGTTTAATACTGTCAATGGGGTGTTGAAATTTTCCACTATTATTGTTTGGTTATATAACTTTTTTCTTGAGTATCTAAGAACTTGCTCTATGAATGAATCTGGTTGTTCCTGTGTCAGGTACATACATATTCAGGATAGTTGGGTCTTCTTATTGAATTGAACCCTTTACCATTATGTAAATCCTTTTTTTGTCTTTTTTTTTAACTATTGTTGGTTTAAAGTCTGTTTTGTCTGAAATTATTAGAAGAGTAACCCATGCCTTTTTCTGTTTTCTTGGTAAATTTTTCTATTTCCCTTTACTTGGAGCCTATGCCTGTCATTGCATGTAAGATGGCTCTCTTGAAGCCAGCATACAATTTGGTCTTTCTTCTTTATCCAACTTGCCATTTTGTACCCTTTAATTGGGATATTTAGCTCATTATTTTCATGTGCACATTTAATCATGTAATTGTATTGTTAGCTGTTTATTATGCATACTTGATTGTGTGGCTGCTTTATAGTGCCAATGTTCTATGTACTTAAGTGTGTTTTTATGGTGGCCAATAAGGGTCTTTACTTCCCACATTTAGCACTCCCTTAAGGACCTCTTGTAAATCAGGCCTGATGGTAATGAATTCCCTTAGCATTTGCTTGAGAAGGATCTTATTTCTCCTTTGTTTATTAAGTTAGTTTGGCTAGTTATGAAATTCTTAGTTGGAATTTCTTTCTCCTAAGAATGCTGAATATAGGCACCCAATCTCTTCTGGCTTGTAGGGTTTCTGCTAAAATGTCTGCTGTTTGTCTGATGTGGTTTATTTTTACATAACCTTCCCCTTCTCTCTAGCTACCTTTAACATATTTTCTTTCATTTAGCCCTTGAAGAATGTGATGACTATGTACCTTTGGGATGGTTGTCTTGTATAGTATCTCACAAGGGTTCTTTGCATTTATTGAGTTTGAATATTGACCTTTCTAATGAGATTGGGACAGTTTACATGAACAATATCTTCAAATATGTTTTCCAAGTTGCTTGCTTTCTCTCCCTCTCTTTCAGGGACACCAGTGAATTATAGATTTGATTTCTTTAACCAAACTCACTCATCGCATATTTTTCAGAGGCTTTGTACATTGTCTTTATTATTTTTTCTTCATTTTATGTGACTGAGTTATTTCAGAGGTCCAGTCTTTGAGCCCTGAGATTCTTTCCTCAGCTTAGTCCATTCTGATGTTAATGCTTGCAATTGGATTATAAAATTTTTGAAGTAATTTTTTCAGCCCAGTCAGATCAATTTGGTTCTCTCTTAAAATGTTGTCTCATCTCCTGCATCACTGTATTGTATTCTTTAGCTTTCTCGAATTTGGTTTCGGCTTTCTTCTGAATCTTGATGATCTTTGTTTCTAGCCATATTCAGAATTCTGTTTCTGTCATTTCAGTCATTTCAGCCTGGTTAGGAACCTTTGCTGGGGAATTACTGCAGTCATATGGAGCTGAGAAGATGCTCTCACTTTTTGAGTTTCCAGAATTCTTGCACTGGTTCTTTCTAATCTGTGAGGGTTGGTATTCCTTCAATGTTTTAAAGTTGCTATCCCTCCAATGGGATTTTTGCTTTTATATTCTTTGATGCCTTTTAGGGTTTGTGGTATAGATGGATTCAGCAAACTGGTTTCAATTCCAGAAAATTTTAGGGGACCAGGACTCAGCTCACTACGGCTGGGCTGTGTGCTCTAACTTGAGGTGGTGGGGGGGTGCTGGTACTTGGCCTCCATCTTTTTTCTCTGGCCCTTTGAGTTAAGGAATATGCTGTGCTGGGGGGTTCATGATGTTCCTGGCACACTGGCCACAGCACTCCAATAGGTTGTGCCAACAAAAATGTTTTTTTGAGGCAGTGGCAATGGGATCTTTGCTTGCTTCCTTGTGCCAACAGCTGCAGCAACATGAACAGTTGCACATGTGTCACATGTGTCAGCTGGGGTGGGGTACTGGCAAGGGTGGGGCTGCAGTGTTCCTGTGCATACTCACACCAGTGACAGTGGTGTGGAAGGGACAGGGCACTGGCTGGGCCAGGGTTGCCAGTGTCCATGCCTGCACTCATGCCTGCACTGGCAGCAGCAGTGGCAGGGTGTTGGCAGGCGTGGGGCTTTCACCCTCTGTGCATTTGTTCACACCAGCAGCAGTGGAAGCCCCATGGAGTACCGGGTTGCCAGCTTCTGTGCACAGCTTTACACTGGTGACAGTGGCAGTGTGGCATGTGGTGAGGATGCAAGTGTCTGTGCATGTTGCTTCCAGCAATGGCATTGTGACTGGGTGCCCATGCATCAACATGGTGCTCACACACATGCTAGCAGGGGAGTGGAGGCAAGGTGCACCTGCACATGCACCATCAAAGCTTTGGAGGGGTGGCCATGGGCAAGTTCATGCCTGCACTGTGAGGGAGACTGCACTAGGGTAAGTTTGCAGGTAAATTGATATGTGTCAGTGGGGATCACTCTCCTGGAGCTCTTAGACAGTAAGGTGTGGTCTCTGCCAATGAAGCTTCTATGAAGAAGACCCCCAGGAAGCACCATCACTGGGCATCCAAGGCTGAACTGCAAGCAGGCATGGCCAGGCTGAGGCCCTGAGAGAAGCCAACAGACAGGGAGGTGCTCAAATCAGAAAGACTCATTCTCACAGTCAAGACCACCCTGCTCTGTCCAGTTCCAACAGTGACTCCAAGGCTAAAGTCTCCTATAGGAATAATCTAAACTTTGAGGTTTGGGCATCCCTGGCTGCACCCCAATATAGATGTTCCCACACCAAATCCTGTGGGCTCTGCTGAGGGTGGAGTCCTGCCCTTACTATCTTTCTAAACAGCTCTCCCTGCCAGCTCAAGTGTCCATGGAGGTCAGGGTGTCTCCTGCTGCCATGATTTCCAAAGTCCATGTCAGAAATGGGCCTTCCTCATCTGTTCAACTCACCCATTTTCCAGGAGTCTCTTGGGTCCAGGAACTCGTCTCAGTGCTTGTAGCCCCATGCAGGGTTCCCAGCTTCCTCCCTGATCAGCCTAACATCTGTGTCCTCCCTGTGTCTACTCTCGATTCCTTCCTTTCAAAGATCTGCTTGAAGTGTGCTAGTCTTCCCAATGTCCCGGACTCTCAGTGGCAGATATTACTAGTGACTGCATCTAGTGAGCCATTTTATCTTCTGGTTTTGATTTCAGGTAAATGCTGGCATCATAGAATAAATTAGGAAGAATTTTTTTCTTATCAAGTTTTTGGACTATTTGAGAAGAATTATTGTCAATTCTTTCTTTGTTGGGATAGTTTTCATTACTGATTTAATGTTGGTACTCATTATTAGTCTGTTCATGTTTTCTAATTCTTCTTGGTTCAACATCGGTGGGTTATATGTGTCCAGCAACTTATCCATTTCCTCCCAGTTTTCTAATTTGTGACCATATAATTGTTCATAATAGTTTCTAATAAACCTTTGTCTTTTTATGGTATCAGCTGTAATGTCTTCTTTCTCATTTGTAATATTGTTTGTGTCTTCTCTCTTTATTTCCTAATTAGCCTCTCTTACTGTTTGTTGATTTTGCTTATCTTTTTAAGAAGCAATATTTTATTAAGAGCGAAATACACTTTCACAGAACTGGCTATACACCACTAGGAGTTTGGTTATAGTTTTTAAATAGTTGAATTTTTCATTAAAACCAAAAACTCCTCTATAAGAAAAATAGCTCAAAATTTTTTTATCAAAATGCGTGTACAAACATGTACACCCATATATATGTGGGTGTGTGCATATGCATATATGCATATACACACGTATTTCTTTAAATTCATCCAATCTAAAATGTATCTAATTTACTGGTATTATGTCAAAATTTCCTGATATATCATTGTCCAACACATAAATGCTTTCTTGGTTTTGGTTTAATTTCATTTTATTTCATAACTTATAAATAATTTTTCATTGTGGATATGTCATCTGTTGTATTTAGAACATATCCAACACCTCTTAGTTGTGTTAACTGAGGTATAATTTCCTTTGCTAAAAATTGCAGGAGAATTTGGCCTCCAAATCACAGTAGCTGCATTTTGTCAGTGGACTTTATATGGAATACTTTTGCTGCTTTAGATGGAAGACTTATGTTAAGTTCCCATGAATATGATGTAATTGAGTTTCACCCAAGGTAGTTGCTAGAATATAAATTAAAACTGAGGCGATCACATACTTAAATTTATAGTGTGTTTATTAATTTAAAATAGTTCACATTAATTAATGGCTGAGTTTTTACAAACACTTTGAAATGTTTATTTTAAGAAAGTAGTGTTTCAGGTCTATTTTAAAGTCACAAGCCATTTTGAGCATGCTCATGAATCAGGCTGACAAAATATAAGTATGATTGTTAAGTTATATAATTTCAAATTTTCCTAATTTTGGTAAACAACTAATCTGAAAGTGATGTAAAAACTGTCCAAAGTAATGTCTAAATAACCAGATGAACTTTAGTAAAAGAAAGAAGAGAGCTTCAATTTATAGAAGCCTTCACACATCTGAGACCAGACTTCTCAATAATCCCTTATTAAATTTTATAAACATGTATAGTTTGGGAGGAAATAACATGTTCAGATAGGGATACACAGTATTTTTTGCAAATCTGCTCACCAAGTAAATGACAAAATCTATAGCATTTTGAAGTTTATGCTTGTGTTCTGCTAGGTGCATATTTGTGTGTGTGTGTGTATATATGCATGTGTATGTCTGTTATGCATGCATGTATATGTGCATACATAAAATTTTAATATTTATGCAAATATAAATAACTCAAAATAATATAAACCTCAAAATAAAGTTCATGTTTGCACTAAATGCTCTTGGTTAGAGATTTTAAAACTATCTTGTATGCACCTCATTATGCACAATTATAGTATCAACTCAGCCACCTAATAAATATTTTATAGCTTTAAGAACTAAAATTCAGTAAAACAATACTAATCATGGAAAGAGATCTACTTTTACATTAACATCATAGAAGTACTTACAGATACTATTACAGATACCATCAGGGTTGGAACCTTTATTTCCATTAAGAATATACCTTCAAAACAAAATAAAACTAATTGACAATTCAAAGCTTTAAGAGGAAAAAAGTGGGGCTATGAAATCAGAAATATTCTCTCTCCTCTTTTCCATTTCCAGTTACCTTCACCAACACCAACTCTGACTCTCCTGTCCACAGGCTATGAAGACATAGTTCTCTCTCTCTCTTTCTCTCTGTATATCTATCTACATATCTATATCTATACATTAACATATAGATATAAATCATCTCTTGATATTATATTTCTACATCACTCTATCTTCAAGATAATACTATTAATATATCAAAATGTGTGAACAAGTGGTTGAATAAATTACGTTTAAAATTTGCAGTGTTCCCCATTTTGCTTGCTTTGAGAATAGGGTAATAAGCTTTTGGTTTTCTTCGAGCTGTTCAGGAAGAGGTATGTATTTGTAATAACCAATTTTGTCTTCTCAACCTCTATCCTCTATAAAGATGAGTCATTAAAATGCCTCATAGTCAATAAGGATTGGAGTGGGAGGTATAAGGGCAAAAAACTGTGATTGAAGAGATATAATATTTGGGATAAAGAACTATAAATATGCATGGTGTTATGATTCACTTTATTTCTTCTGTCCATAATAGATTTTATATTTGCATACACTTAAATTTGAGGAATAAATTGAAAATGGAATAAAATATTGAAATATATTGATCAAATATATATTGCACAATTTACCTAAATACTTGTTCTTTTATGCCAAATCAAAGCAAAATACAGAGCTATCATAATAATAGGTTATCTTATATTTTATTGATAATTTAAGGCAAACACTCAGGACTTTCTGCTTTTTAGTGATACCAATAGTCCTTGAATTAATAAGGAAATGCACTCTTTTATCTGTGTGCTCAGCGTTATGATTCATACTACAGGTTATACCATATATTCTGCTTTTATGTTAGCTTGTATATTAGCTAACCATATACTCTTCTTTATATTAACCGCTATTTCAAATCCATTTCACTATTGGTTTTTCGTCCCAGAACAGCCCCTGTAGTTGTTCTGCAGTAAGTAAGAAGGAAATATATTTTTAAACCTCCTTTGACCACCAGGAAAAGTAGAAAGAAAGCAATTTTACAGAAAAAAAAAAAAAAGAATTTCTGCATTTACTTATTTCTTAAATACATAAAAAAAAAATTGAAGAGAGTATGCGTCCAATGAAGGCAGGTGATTTTGTTTTTCATTATCACGTAGGAAAACTAAGGCTTCCTTCTGTGTCTAGTCTACAAACCAGGAGAGTCTCTACAAATATAGGCAGGAAGTCCTAACTTAAAATTATCCCATCCTTCTAAGGGATAATTTTAAGTTAGGACTTTAAAAAGATTTCTGGTTACTTGAAGTTAATAAATGAACAAAAACTACAACATAAACAATAAAAAGTTACCAATTATTAAGTATAATGTACAATAAAATATATTTTATGAATCTTGTGTTAACTATTTTATTTTATTTTATTTATTTCATTTCATTTCATTTCATTTGAGATGGAGTCTCGCCATGTCGCCCAGGCTGGAGTGCAGTGGCATGATCTCCGCTCACTACTACCTCTGCCTCCTGGGTTCAAGCAATTCTCCTGCCTCAGTCTCTGGGGTAGCTGGGATTACAGGCGCTTGCCACCACACTCGGCTAGTTTTTGTTCTTTTAGTAAAGGCAGGGTTTTGCCATGTTGGTCAGGCTGGTCTCGAACTCCTGACCTCAGGTGATCTGCCCTCCTCAGCCTCCCAAAGTGTTGGGATTACAGGCGTGAACCACCACGCCTGGCCGTTTCTTTCTTTCTTTTTTTTTTTTTTTTTAAAGCTTCAACCAAAAGGTTGAGTTTGGTCCTGGGTAACTTTATTTGTTTGATTACATTCCAGACAATGTTTATACATGCTATCTTGATGAAAAATTGAATGTTGAATGCACAAGTTAGCACCATGCAAGAACTTTACTAAGGTAGACTTCTATAACATATCTGCTTAAAGGCTGATCTAAATTCTATTTTAATTGAGGAGAATGTCACAAATTTGGGTGGTAAAATGGGACAAAGTATTATCAAAAATGAGTATGGTATGTGATATCAAGCTTCCTAAACTCAGAAATTATTATTTCTAAGGTAATTTCCTGTGTCCTTATTTCGACTGACTGGCATAACACATTACCACAAAATGGGTGGCAGGATATGAATTTTGGGGGGACACTATTCAACTGATCATTGTCTACCCTCTGTTTCCCCAAAATTCATGCAATTCCCCATGAAAAATGCATTCATCCCATTCCAAAATTTCCAAAGTCTTAACTATGTTCCAAATGTTATCTAAATATTATTAACTCAAAAAGTTCAAACTATATTATCTAATTCAGGTATGAGTAAAACTCTATGTATGATCTATTCACAGAGTTTCTTCTGGTATGACATTCTCTAGAACCTTGTTGGTTGTGGATGTACATCAAGGGGCTCCATGCCATTAGTCATAAATAAGGATTCGTCCCAGATCTTTCCTGTACAACTGCATGTCCATTTCTGGATTCTGCTGGGATGATATAGTGAATCCATAAATTGCATGCCTAAAACCTCCAGTAAAAGTTCGTCCAGCCACACCACGGCATTCTCTTCAAAGCATGCTTTAACATCTTTTGAGATAACATACAGGCTGAGAATTTTCCAAATCATTATGTTCTGATTCTTTTTTGCTTAACAGTTTCTTCAATTTATCTTTCTCGCATTTTGCTCTAAGTAGCCAGAAGAAACCAGGCTACATATTCAACAGTTGGCTTGAAACTATCATCAGTTAAATATTTAAGTCCTTTGCTTACAAGTTCTTCTTTTCACCAAGTAGTAGTGCACAATTTAGCCATGTTTTTTTTTCTTTTGACTCTTTATAACACAGGTCTCAGAAATTATTGCTTCTCAGAAATTTCCCCTGTCCTTCTGTAAATGCCATAACAAATCTACCGTAAACTGGGTGGCTGGACATGAATTTTGGAGTGACACTATTCAACCCACTATTGTCCATCCTCTTTTTAATAACAGTACCTAATAACTGTTTTGCCTTTCCTTCTGAAGCCTTAACAGAAGTACCTGCAAAGTCCATATTTTCACCAAGTCTCTTCAAGGGAAACTAGGCTTTTTTTTTTTCTTTTTTTATCATGAGCCGCTATTTTGCATCTTCTGCCCATTACTTGATTTCAAAAGAACTTTCACATTTCAAAACATTGAACACAAAAACATTCCACTTCCAAGTACCAAAATCTATGTTCATTTTCTAGGGCTTACATAACAGTGTATATAACAAACTGAGAAGCTTAAAACAAGGGAAATTCATTTTCTCATACTTATCATACTCTCATACTTCTGTAGAATCAAAGTCTGAAATATCACTGTTATCAAGGCAATGGTCCCTCTGCAGACTGTAGGGAAGTATCTTTTCTTGCCTCTTATAACTTCTGGTGGCCCCAGGCATTCTTTGGCACATAGTAGTATAACTTCAATCTCTGTCTACCTTCATCATAGCATGTCTTTCTTCTCTGTTTTCCTGTCCTCTTCTCTTTTTATAAATTTATCAGTCATTATCTTTAGGGTGCACCATAAATCCAGTATAATTATCACCTCGAGATCCTTAACTAATTACATCTGCAAAGACCCTACTTCCAAATAAGACTGCAATCTGTGATTCCACGGGTGAACATGATTTGGAGGTTTGGGAGGCACTAATGCAACTAATCAACTCATTATACCTTATTTCCATTAAGTCAGCAATAGCAAATCAAGATAAGGGCTATTGGATTACGCATTAAAATGCAGCCTTCCAGTGTTTTGTTTTCTATCTCAATGAAACATATATTACTACATTCACGATACCAGCACGAAATAGAGAACTGGCAAGTATTTATAGAGGAACTGGCTGGGAAGGCTCTATAAAGTAATAACTTATTTGTATCTGCTTTGTTCTTAACAGAGTTGAGTTATTTTGAAGTATTATGAAAATCGTAAATATAAGGCAGAGTCAAGTGTAAGTAAACATTTCTATTCCAGGTCAGCATCCTTATTTTCCTGTGAGATATGAGTCTTTATCTCTAGCCCTTCTTAAAGACTTTTACTTCAAATTATTATTACAAAGTTTAAAAATGTTTTTATTGAGGTTGGAAAAATGGAGGTTTATTTAAAGTCAGAAGTCGCATTTCCATTTTTTAATCATAAGTCTTTACCACTTGCTGGTAATTAAAATGGACACCACACACACACACACACGCACACGCACACTTTCTTCTACATTCTACAAGTATGTTTGCCAAATAACCATGGGACTCTTTAAATGAATTCCGAATAAGTAGATTACAAAAGTAAATCTTATTTTATAAAGTTGGAAAGGATGCTAGAAAATTTTTACTTCAACTTTACCGCTTACCATTGAAGAAAGTGAAAACAAAAGTTATTGACTTTCCCAGAATCATGTAGCTAATTAGTGACAAGACTGGAGTTGCAAATACTTGGTGTTTTAAAAAAATAAAAACTAAGTCCACTGATTTTTCTCACTTGCAGACTAAGTCCTTTGTGTGTTAGTGATGGTTACCAATGGTGTTTAAAAAAAAAAAAAAAAAAAAAAAAAACCTAAGTATTTTAGCTTCCTCTTCTTCTCTATGATGTTTATGCTGATCTGCCTTTCTCCCTGAAAGTCTCATTTTGCACCACAGAGGAGAGCCTGAACAGTATCAGTTTGTGCTGAGGTTCAGACAGTTTAACCAAACCCATTGATTTAAAAGATATGTGGGCTGTAATAATCAACTTATTTATTTGCCAAGGAAAGCCAAATCATTATTTCTAAGACCAATATTATGAGACTGTCTATACTACAAAAGCAGCTGTGGGAATAATAATGTCTCTATGAAAATACTGTTTTAAGGATCAAATAATCCAATATACATGAAAATTGCTTAACACATAGTAGAAAATCAATGAATCATGATATCTTCTTTATATTTTCAGCATATTTTAGATACAAAACGATGAAATGTCACAGACACTGAGTCAAAATGATATCAGGATAGAAAGAAATTAAGAGATCATAAACTACTGAGAGTACTTAGGCAAAGGAGAAATTCAATACCTATAGCACCGACCCTCTCAAATTTATCCTATTTGCTGTACTAGATGCATAAGCAACTTGATAGTCATTGAATTTTAGAGCTGGAAAGGAGGTCTGGATGTACTTAATCTGAATCAAGGTTTTCAACCTCAGCACTATTGACATTTTGATCCAGATAATTTTTGCTGGGGGATCTGCTGTGCACTATATATTGTTTAGCATCATCCCTACTACTCTGTATGTTAGTAGCACTCCCTATAGTACTCACTATAATACTATAGTGAGTAACATATAGCATTCACTATAATACTATAGTGAGTAACATATAGCACTCACTGTATGTTAGTAGCACTCCCTCTTCTGAAGTTATGATAACCAAAACACATTGTCAAATGTCCCATTGGGGGCAAAACCACCCCCAGTTGAAAACCACTGGTCTGACCTGATCATGTTATTTATGAGAATGAAAAACATCAAGTGATCTTCCTAGTATCCTATAAATAGGCTATCTAGTGCTGTGAGGTTAAAATATATATATAAAATATATATATATATCTGATATATATCTTATATATATTTATATATGTTAATATATACATCAATATAATATCTGAGTATATTTATATATAATATATATGTATATAATTTATATATAAAATATATATACTGAGATATAGCTTATATATATAAAATATATATATCAGATATATATATCTGATATATTATATATAATATATATAAAATATATATCGTATATATATTGATATATATATAATGAATAGGAATCTGGTGGAATTATTTTGTTTTTTCTGCCTTTTATTTTGTGTGTGACTTGGAATAAGTCACCTATTTTATGATCTCGTCTCCTCCCTGAATTAATCATTGGATTCTGGGAGGCTAAAATAGAATAGCATTGTTAAAGGTTTGGAGGCAACCCACCTCCATAGACATACGCATGTGTGCACAGATATACTTGTGTATTATTGTCATTGCTATTCTTAGGGAAGAGCCAGGTTTTAAACTCAGTTCCCTTCATACTTAATTTAGTCCACTGACCTACATTCAGAGGGGCCTGTAAAGTAGTACTGCCAAAATGTGTATATAAGAGTAACCTGGAGTACTTGCTAAAATAAAAATCCCCAAGACCATTCCCAGTTGATTTAATTTAAAATCTGAAATGAACTCTGGAGTTGGCATGGTTAATAGACAAGCTTAGATGATTTTTCTGTTCCCTCTTATTTTGGAATCACTGTGGTGTTGGCTGTTTTCAGATGTTCTCAAAATAAGTTCTGATTTTCAAGTGTTATACTTTCTGCATTCAATATTATCTAAGCATCAATTATTTGCCAAAAGTCTTATTTGCATATGACTTTTATTGTCACTTCCATACTAAATTTCTGCAATGAGTCTTTCTCTCATTAAGTGTAAAATGCAAGCACTATGTCGTGGTAGAATGTCTTTATATGATCCTGCCCCTTTTCTAGTGATCAACATTATCTACTGTATTTTTCGTTTCCTTATCCTCCTATCCCTCCCTTCCTGACTTTCATTCTGCCCTTCATAATTCACTCTTCCTGGAATCCCAGCCCTAGTACTTACACTTGAGGCTCCTACAATAGTACATGTTCTGTAACTCTCAAACACATGTGATTCTCACAAATGCCATGCTTTACAAATTGTTTGCCCCAGATCGAGCACAATATAAACATCTATCTATCTTTCTAATCACACATGAAGCACTAATCTCATATGAAGTCATATCTCAAAAAGTTTACAAAATACCAAATGAGAAGGCTATAATCATAGAGAAACATGAAATCATATCTATTGAGTGAGTGCTTCACTATCCCTTTGGTATGTATGCAATGCTGCATACATGTAGTATAGTACAAATGGAAGCACAGAAATAGGACATATCTCCTCGGTTCATTTATATTCTCATTTCTGTTCCCAACTAAGGCCAAATAACTTCTTTTTTATGGTGATTGTATTATCTCATCAACACATGGATAGCTGCTATCTGAAGCTATCAATTTTAATTTTTACCAAATAAAGTTAATTTATTTGGTATAAATTAACTGCCACTGTAATTTTTAAAAAATACAAATATCAGGACAGTCTCAGCCACAAGAATGGTCTTTTTTTAAAAAAAAGGTTTGTTTTTTTTTCATACTTCTCCTACCACTAGTTTTTACTTTATATGTTGATAAACTTCCAAACATACCTCTTCTAGATGAATATAACTACACCAGAACTAATCTTCAGCTTTATCCTAAGAGACACTATAGAATTCTCCAATTTTCCTCTTAGGCCCATGCAACTTCTAATCAACAAGATTTACTTACCACCTAGGATGTGTTGGGCAATGAGTGAATATGAAACTAATGAAAGAAACAGCTTCTGAACAATTAGAGTATATGTGTATGCACATACTCTCCACGTGAAATAAACTTACCTACTGACTGATATGGTTACCCTATTTTGATATGTTTCCAATTCATCTGTGAGGTTAATTTTTCTGGTCTTTACTCATTTTGTTCCCATAACATTAATCACCAGTATCCAGCACAATCATAACACCTTCACCTTATCTCATCTATTAAATAACTGTTATTGAATGGTACAGAAATAAATACGTGTGTTAATATTTACACAACATAGACGAATGAGAAACACATTAATTTATTGAAATAGCCTACATTATATTTCTATTTTATATATTTACCTAGCAGACTTTTCCTCCTCTTAATGGGCAATATAATATGTTAAAGATGAATCGTTCATAGAATAAATTAATCATTTATCAGAGAGTCACACATGACTCTTTTTAAGTCTTCCCAAGAAAAATAAATGTCTCAAAAATCAAAAGTAGGAAACATAGTACACACTTTGTTGCTATTTGATAATCAAAAAATAATCATTTTATTATATTTAATATAGCTATTTAGAAGCAACAAGGGGCATTTAAAGTGCTGCTTAGAATTTCCTTTTTATTGTTATCAAAGATGCTGGTCAATACTTTATAGCTTTTCTGAGCTTATGCATTCTGGTCAAACTTTAGAATATAAAAGATTAAACTTCTCAGCTAATTACATGCCTGGAGGCACATTAACAATGCAAGTGTCAATGCTCTGTTAAAAAATTCATTTTGCATTTTTAACACAGTCCTGATAGCAAAACTTTGAAGGCAATAAAGTGGAAAAAGTTATATTCTTATTTTAAAAGGTAGCCTAGAAACCTTGAAAAATTTGAACTTTATTATTTTATATTATGGGAAATTTCAGAGGTAGTATGGAATCAAAGTGAATTTTTTCATGCTAAAAAAAATTCATGGGTCATTGATTTTAGTGAAAAGAAACTTAAGAATCTTTTGGCCCCACCTTTTTATTTAACTAGTGAGATTACTAAACTATAGAAAGATTTTGAGACTTATACAAAGACAATTAAAGAGAGATAGGTCTAGTACTCAGAACTATTAACTTTGAAACCAGAGAGCTTTCCACAGTATTGTGGCCTCATAAGAGTCGGAGATGTGTGTTTCAGTATGTTTGAAATATAAGCTGCCTGTTACGGGCTGAATTGAGATCCTTTCAAAATTCACATGTTGAAGCTTTCTCCCCATGTACTTTAGAATGTGTCTGTGTTTGGAGATAGAAGAAAGGATTAAGTTAAAATGAGGCCACTGGGGGTAGACGCAATCCAATCTCTCATTGGCATCCTTATAGGAAGAGAAAATTTGGATACCCAAAGAGACACCAAGGATGCCTGCACACAGAGGAAAGACAAACTGACGAGGGGCACTTGCAATTCAAGGAGAGTCCTCAGAAGAAATAAAAACCCACCAATACTTCAAATTCAGATTTCCAGCTTCCATGAGAAAATAAATATCTGTTGTTTAAGCCACCCAGTCTATGATACTTTGTGGTGGAAGTCCCAGGAATCTAATACACTGCCTAAATTGTAAAAAATACAATGTATATTTTACAATAGAATTATGGATAATATCTTTTCTAAGTTTAACTCTCGACGGAACTCTGAATTTGTATCAAAACACTGAAACTAATATGAAAAGATTTTATGTTTTAGAGAAAGGAGTGTAATTTGCACTTTACTTGAAAGAAAACTTTACCAAAAAACAACTAACAAAATAAAACTTAATTTGGTGTATGGGACAGATCAGATAAAATTTGTAAATTACAAATAGAATTGTATATGTATCATAATTGGCTAGATGACAAAAGTAGAAGTTATCATACAGATAAAATAATTTAATAAATTCTATTTTATTTTTGTTTCTGAAAAATATTAAAAAATTGTCATTTATCCAACTTTAAGATAGAACCAACATAGTTCTATTTTCCATATTGACATATTATGAACACAATATTAAGTTTCAGATTTTCTCAAATACATTTTTTAAAAGAATGACAATTTTAGTTTTATAAAATTATGAAGGGAGCTAATTTAGTGCAAATAAATTTGGGCTTAAAGTCAAAAATCTAAAATATTATTAGTCCTTAATTAGCAGTATGATTATGGTCAAATGGCTTACTTTCTCTCTGCCTCAATTGCTATGTATCTAAAAGAAATAAATATTCTAAATAATCTCAATGTTTACTTTTTGTCCTAAAATTATTTCATGCTGAACATAATTGCTTTATTTGTAAAGTTGATATTTGTGACTGGTTAAACATAAAATTACCCATCCATTAGTCCACCTTGAGAAAGACTCTTTTTTTTTTTTTTTTTTTTTTTGAGACGGAGTCTCGCTCTGTCGCCCAGGCAGGAGTGCCCTGGCGCAATCTCGGCTCACTGCAAGCTCCGCCTCCCGGGTTCACGCCATTCTCCTGCCTCAGCCTCTCCAAGTAGCTGGGACTACAGGTGCCCGCCACCACGCCCGGCTAATTTTTTGTATTTTTTTAGTAGAGACGGGGTTTCACCGTGGTCTCGATCTCCTGACCTTGTGATCCGCCCTCCTCGGCCTCCCAAAGTGCTGGGATTACAAGCGTGAGCCACCGCGCCCGGCCTGAAAGACTCTTAAGATAAATAAGTAAACAACTTTAAGTTCAATACTCTGTAATATTCTTACAAATCAGAAAAAAAAAAATGGAGAAATTGACAGATTTTAATTCCTTGAGACTTTGGCACCAAAAATTCTTTCAAGGAATTTTACAGGTTTTGCTGGCTTCTCCCATCATGAGGGCAAAGCTAAAGTCCACCTTAACACTGTCTAGTAAGACTACTATTCACTAAACTGAGAGATGTATTTTGTACTTTTTTTTCCCACACAGGTTCTTACAGATGTAACAGGGCAAGTGAGGGCAGACTTACAAACAACTGCTGTAGAAAATCATTGGGGGACAAAAAACAATGTAAATGTTTGCTTAAGCAGTTTCTTTTTGTGCACTTACCTTCCCTAGCTAATTTTTTTTTTTGTCAGCATACTGTTAGTTATAAATAGGTGTTGAGATGGCACTGAGAAAATGGAAAGAGAAAATAACTGCTTCTGAGTGCACATAATTTGAAATGACAAGACCTTTGGCCTAAGAGGTAGGTGCAACATCTTGACTTTGCAAGTAATTTAATAACTATGAGCCCCTTAATCAATATAAGCTTCAATTTAATATGTGTAAAGTAAGTAGTATATTAAATTATTCAATAAACACTTGTTGAGGACACAGAGGTGCCACACACTTGGGCTCATTTCTTAAGATTAGAAAAATTAAAGAAACCTATAATTCAATAAGGGGAGTTAGAAGTATAATGACAATCACAACCCTTGGTGACAAGTATTGCAATAGAAATATGCATGACAGGATGTGGAAGGAAGTGAAGAAGTAGCTCATTCAGCCTGGGAGGAGCACCATTTGCAAATTTTCAATGTCATTGCCTTTTGTGCTGAGTCTAAAAGTATATGCATATTGTATCTGAAAGCAGGATCAAGAAAAAGCAGATCAGTGTGCACAAAAGCATTGCACAGAAGAATAATTGCCAGGGAAGATTGAGTTTGATGGTAGGGTTAATATTTGTGTTCTCACAAGTCTCTTACAGATCTACATGTTATGTAAAACACTACCAAACATGTATTTAAAACAAACAACAACAACAACATAAAGACCCTCAGATGTATTTAGTCCAATAATTATCGACATAAAAGAAAATAGTGGAGGTATTAGAAAAGGATCCATTTTCCAGCATGGGGTTTTTGCAGGGGGAATACCTGGAATTTACCAATTCTTATTCCATGTTCTGTTTATCTCCAACCACTATAAAATGTGTTTTAATTATTCTGTTTAGATAAATTTAAAATAAATACCAGATAGTGCAGAACTTTTCCAGTTCTCTCTAATGTCCCTACCAAGCCCCTCCATGCCCTGTGCTATGGAAGCATTGATGCTTCAATTTTCCACACCTTAACAGCAGATATGAGCAGTTCATGCTCTGGATGACAGCTTAAAGACAAATGAATTCTCTAGTGCTATATAGTGTCGTATTTTGGTGGTGAAGTGAGTGACGAATGCAATTTAAGTTCACTACCATTCACATTTAGGAGTCAATGATTGCAGTACAAGGAAACAAGCACCTGCAAAGGAGATAGAAATACCATCACAGTGTGTGCTGGAAATGAAACCAGTGCTTCTTCAGCTCCATTAGCTTTTGCCACCACCTCATAACTTTCCAGGAAAGATTCCAAGCTTAGAGAATGCACTTACCTTTACTAGTGCACAGTATTCATTGTAAAAAATGAGAAGTATTTCTGGACAGTGTTTCTAGCTGAAGAGACGCATATTTTAACAAGGCAGGAGGATTGAGCAGATAGATTGAAGATAATTTTCATGTTTGTATTTCTTCATAAGGTTACCTAAACAAATAAAAAAAATATATCAATGGCAAAACTAATGGGTATGAGAAAAGAGTACCCTTTCTTTCTTTGTTGTATGAGTGTGTGGTGTGCGGTGGGGAGAAGGAGAAACAGTTGGTGAAGTGGATAATTTTTAAATTATTAGCTAATCATCTTTCTCTCCAACTTGTATGTCCAGGTCCAGGTCATTTTGTAAAGATCCCTCTGAAATCTTAATCCTAAGGTAGGCTTTCAATTCAGATTGCTCTGAGAATGCTCATGATTGATTATTGCAATAAGCATTTTAAGCAATTTCCATGTAGTGCTATTATTTTTCCTTTGTATCCTGGGAAACTTTAAAACTTGTATTCTCAATTTAATTTACATATTTGATCACTTATAGCTATCTAGTGATCATCTAGTAAATATATAATTTTGATGTCACTAGTAAATTTAAGACAATTTCTCCTTAAAATTCAGTGTGTCACTAATTCAGGGTGATAATTTTATGTATAATAATTATCTTAGGCACAGAAAAATATATTTGATAGATTTAATGTGGTAACTATACAAGGGATGCACTGTGAATATAGCAAATGTGTTTTCTTGAGCCTAGAATTGTTTATTTATTCTGAGGTTTATATTATTTGCTTCTGCCTCCTTAGACAAAACAATAATGCATCATAGTGAGCTTTAGACATCTATGGAACAAGGCTTTTTTTTTCCAAATATTAACTCCTTCACTTTACAAGAAGGTACTCTGTATGTGCAGTAGAGGATAACATTGACCTTTTAAATAGTGTCATTATACTATCACCTCCTATTTAATTCACCACTACTCCTTGTCTTTCTCTAATTGCTATTTTTTTAAAAGCTTTCTACCCTAATTTAAAACTGTGTCTTTTTATTTAAGAAATCATCTAAAGCAGTGATCCACATTAACTTTTCAGCAGGTTCATAACTTCCAGCTTTTAAATTTCTTGTGCTTCTGCTACTTGGAAAACCTCAGAGTGAAAATTTTGGCAAGAAATAATTTTCAATATAGGCATCAACTCCTTAATTTGCAAGAGATCAGAATCACATTTTTCACATATTATTTCCAGGGACATAATTCAACTAACATTTACATTACTTAGTGCACTATTATTTGTTTGTAACAAAAAACATCCTACAATGAAGTGGTACAAATACAAAAGAATTGTGTCAGTCTCTTATATAATAGCCCATGGTAGCAGTTGGCCAAGGTATACAGTCTATATGGCTAGTCACAACAGAAACTCTGATTCCTTTCATCTTGCTTATCTCCCATTTCTCAGGTGTGTATGTGACTCTGTTCCTACCATCAAGGTCACATTTCAACCTGTACCAAAGAGGGAAGAGAGGAAGTAGAAAGCAAACAATTATCTTATAAATATCTGCCCTTGGAGTACATACATCACTGCCATTTTAATTTTGTCTGCTGTAATTAATAGCATGCCCAAACACAACTAAAAATAGTTTCAGAAATACAGTCTCTAACATCTAATGTCCAGTTGCTAAACCCCTTAGCAACTGAAGGAAAGCATGGGTAGTTGTGAAAAATCATCAGCCTCTGTTATAGCTCCTAATTGCATGTGGTCTTGTGATTACAAGTTTTTTAAAGAAGTTGCTAGAAACATGGAAATGAACTATACTTTTAAGCAAGGACACTAGATTATGATTAGTTTTTCATGGTGGCAGTTTTCAACTTGTCAATGTTGGCTAAATTAAAATGTTACCACATTCAAAACTAGTAAAAGTAACTCAGAAATAAAGTTTAATTCCTATAGATTATATTGCTAAAATGTGATTGGGCAATTCATGAAACTATCAATCAAAATATTTGCATGATCTTCAATCATAAGATGAATAAACTCTGGAGACCTAATAATATGTTTTGGCTCTGTGTCCCCATCCAAATCTCATCTCAAATTGTAATCTCCACATGTTGAGGAAGGAACCTAGTGGGGGGTGATTGGATCTTGGATGTGGTTTCTCTCATGCTGTTCTCATGAGATTGAAGGAGTTCTCATGAGATCTGATGGGTTAAAAGTGGCAGTTTCCTCATGCTCTCTCTTTCTCCTGCCACCATGTAAGACCTGCCTTGCTTCCCTTCGCCTTCCACCATGTTTGTAAATTTACTGTGGCCTCCCCAGCCATGCAGAACTTTAAGTCAACTAAATCTCCTTTCTTCATAAATTACCCAAACTCAGGTAGAATCTTTATAGCAGTGTGAGAATGAACTAATAGAGGATATTGGTACTGGGAGTAGAACACTGCTATAGCGATAACCTGAAAATGTGGAAACAACTTTGGAACTGGGTAGCAGGCAGAGATTGCAACAGTTTGGAGGGCTCCAAAGAAGACAGGAAGATGAATGAATGTTTGAAACTTCCTAGAAACTTTTTGAATGGTTTTGACCAGAAATGCTGATAGTGGTGTGGACAATGAAGTCCAGACTGAGGTGGTCTCAGATGAAGATGAGGATCTTAGTGGGAAGTGCAATAAGTGACTCTTGCTATGCTTTAGCAAAGAGACTGGCAGCATTTTGCCCCATCCTAAAGGTATGTGGAACTTTGAATGTGAGAGAGATTATTTAGGGTATCTGGCAGAAGAAATTTCTAAGCAGCATAGTATTCAAGATGTGACCTGGCTTTTTCCAAAAGCATCCAGTCATATGCATTCACAAAGAGATGATCAGAATTTGGAATTTATGTTTAAAAGGGAAGAAGAGAATAAAAGTTTGGAAAATTTGCAGCCTGACCAGGTGGTAGAAAAGAAAAGCCCATTTTCTGGACAGGAATTCAAGCTGGCTGCAGAAATTTGCATAAATAACAAGAAGCTGAATGTTAATCACCAAGACAATGAGGAAAATATCTTCAGGGAATTTCTGAGATCTTCAAGGCAGCCTCTTTCAGCACAGGCTTGGAAGCGAAGAAGAGATAAATGGTTTTGTGGGCTAATCTCAAGGCTCCACTATTCTGTGCAGCCTCTGGACATGGTCCCCTGCCATCTCAGCCACTTCAGCTTCAGCTATGACTAAAAGAGGTCAAGGTATAGCTTAGGCTGTTGCTTCAGAGGGTCTAAGCCCTAAGCCTTACTGGTTTCCATGTGGTGTTGGGCCTATGGGTACACAGAAGCCAAGAATTGAGCTTTGGGGACCTCTGCCTAGATTTCAGATGATGTATTGAAATGCCTGGATGTCCAGGCAGAACTCTGCTACAGGGGTGGAGCCCCCTCATGGAGAAACTCTACTAGGACAATGCAGAGGGGAAATGTGGGGTTGGAGTCCCCACATAAAGTCTCCACTGGGCCACTGCCTAGTGGAGCTATGAGAAGAAGGCCACTGTCTTCAGACCCCAGAATGGCAGATAAAAAAGAGTTGCCCATGTGCCTGGAAAGGTAACAGACGCTCAACACTAGCCTGTGAAATAGCCAAGAATAAGATAGCTGCTTAGCTTCTGGGCCTGGATGCCCTCAGACTTATACTAGATATCTATTATTTGGCACTGTGAATGGATCCACACTCATATTTTTTCCTCCCTAGTTCATGTCTTCATCACATCTTATCCTACTGTTTTAAAATCTCCTTGATTGTCACAGCAAAGCTCATTATCTTCTCAGTGTCTCTTATACACATTTATCTTCTTTAATGAATCTAATTTTATTCAAATATGCTTAAAATTCCTTGTGATATTTAGTGTCACAATAGATAAACTCAAAAATACTCATACTGGTTCTTCCATGTAATTGCCTTTGTCCACTGACCCAAAACTATACTGCAGCCATACCAAATTCACCATGATATTTACATATGTTCATTGTTTTGTAATGACTGTATTTTTATTATACTTGCTATTTCAGATGTGGGTTAAGAGTTTTGTTTTTAATACTAAAAGATTCTATCAAAAGCTAGTCAAACTAAAAAAAAAAAAAAGAAACTCTTAAACAAAAAGCCCTTACAGAGATTGACTTATAATAATATACCTCCTTTCAAATAAAAGGTCATAAATGAATGTCTTCACTTCTGAATTCCATCAGACATTTAGAGAAGTGAAAATACCAATTTTTCTCAAATTCTTCCAAAAAAATTGAAGCAGAGGAAACATTTCCAGACTCATTTTAAGAGGCTAACATTACCCCAATACGAAAGACAGACAAGGGCAAAACAAGAAAATAAAGTTATAAGACAATACCCCTGATGAATGTGGAAGCAAAAGTTCTCAACAAAATATTAGCAGACTAAATTCAAGAATACATTAAAATAATTATTTACCACAATCAAGTGGAATTTATCCTTGCAATGCAAATCAATAGATGTGATGCACCATATTAACAAAATGAAGGAGAAAAATCCTATAATCTCCATAGTTGCAAAAAAGTATTTGACAAAATGCCTTCAACAGATTAGGTATAGAGAAAATGTACCTCAACACGATAATGGCCATATATGACAATCCCATAGCTAATACCATTCTTGATAGTGAAAGGTTGAAAAGTTTTACCCTAAGATGAGGAGCAAGGGAGGATGTCTACTCTTACCTCTTACTACTTCTTTTCAACATAGTATTAGAAGTCTTCGCTAGAGCAATTAGACAAAAGAAAGAAATAAAAGGAATCCAAATTGGAAATAATTAATTGTCTTTATTGACTTTGACATAGTATTATATATAGAAAACCCTATAGAATGCACCAAAACAAAAACTGTTAGAACTAATAAACAAATTGAGCAAAGTTGCAGGATACAAAATTAAAATTCAAAAATCGATAGCATTTCTACATACTAATAAAATAACAGATAAGAAAATTGAGAAAACAATCCCATTTACAATGGCAAAAATACATAAATACTTAGGTGTAAATTTAATGAGGTAAAGGACCTGTGTGCTGAAAACTATAAAACACTATAAAAGAATTTGAAGAAGAGGTGTAGCAAGATGGCAGAATAGAAGGCTCCACCGATCATCCCCTTCACAAGGACACCAAGTTAACTACTGTCTACACAGAAACACTTTCATAAGAACCCAAAGACAGCTGAGCACCCATAGTACCTGGTTTTAATTTTATATTGCTGAAAGAGGCACTTAAAAGATAGAAAAAAACTGTCTTGATTCGCTGCTGCCACACCTCTCCTACACCCAGAAGCTGCAGCATGGAACAAAGAGCATCTCTGAGTGTCCCAGGGGAGGGAGAACACAGAAATTGTGAGGCATTGAACTCAGTGCTGTCCTGTTAGAGGAGAATGGTAAAACCAGACCAAACTCAGCTGACACCAGCTGAGCATTTAAACCAGCCCTAGCCAGAGGGTAATCACCAATCCCAGCAGCTAGTACTTGAGTTCCCACAAACCTTGCCACCAAGGGATACAGTGCTGTTTTTCAGTATACTTGAAAGCAGTCTAGAGCACAGGGACTGCAATTCTTACGTGAGTCCTAGTGCTGAACTAGGCCCAGAGACAGAGGACTCGGGGGCACATGACTTACTGAGACACCAGCTGGGGTGGTTAAGGGAGTGCTGGCATCACCCTTCCTCTAACCCCAGGCTGCATAGCTCATGGCTACAAAAAAGACCCCCAACTTTTTTTTTTTTGACTTGAGGACAGGAGAGGGAAGAATGGGGAGAACTTTGTCTGGCTTCTTGGATACCAGCTCAGCCACAACAGGATAGGGCACTGGTCAGAGTCATGAAGCCCATATTTCTGCCCCTAGCTCCCAGATGGCATTTCTAGACATACCCTGGGCCAGAAGGGAACCGTCTGCCTTGATGGAAAGGATCCAGTACTGCCAGCATTCATCACCTGCTAACTGAAGAGCCCTTGGGCTCTGAATCACCAGCAGTGATACCCAGTAATACTATGTTGAGGGCCTTGGGTGAGCCTCTGAGACTTGCTGGCTTCAGGTGAGACTCACCACATTACCAGCTATGGTAGCTATGGGAAAAAAAATTCACTCTGTTTGAGAAAAGCAGAGGGAAAAGTAAAGGGGACGTTACCTTACACCTTAGGTACCAGCACCAAGTGGGCTCTTGGGGGTCCCTGACTCCAAGACTTGACTCTTGAATAACATTTCGGGACACGCTGTGGACCAGAGGGGAGCTCAATGCCCGTCCTGAAGGGTGAGTTTGAAGCCAGGCAGCATTCACCCCACGCTGACTTAAGAGCCCTTGGGTCATTAGGGAACATGGATGGTAGTCTAGCAGTACTCCTCATGGCCTAGGGTGGTGGTGGCTATGAAGTGATGCTCCTCTGCCTTTGTAAAGGGGAGGGAAGAGTGGGATGGACTATGTCTTGTGGTTTGACTGCCAGCTCAACCACAGTGCAATAGAACACCAGGTAGACTTCTATGGTTTCTCGAACTGTGCATCTGAACCAACCGAGGGCCTGGGGGACCCCGCTGCCCTGAAGGGAAGGAAACACTTCTAGCTGGTTTTGTCACCTGCTTACTACAAAGCCCCAGGGCCTAGAAAAAACCTAGGCAGTAGACAGGGAGTGGTTACAGCAAGCCTTGAGTGAGACCCAGTGCTGTGCTGACTCCAGGTCTAACCCAGCACAGTCATAGGGCTGGTGGCCACAAAGAAGCTGGCATCACTCTACTCCCAGCTTTGGGTGGTTCAGTACAGACAGAGAAACACTGTTCATTTAGGAGACAGTAAGGGAAGAGAACAAAAGTCTCTTCCTGGTAATCCAGAAAACCTCCTGGATTATCTCCAAGAACATCAAGGCAGCACCTCTAGGAGTCTACCAGAACCACAGCGTTACTGGACGTGGGGTGCCCCCTAAAGCAGATACAGCATAGATCACAACACCCAAGTCTTTTCAAATAGTTGCAAAGCCTTTCCAAGAAGGACAGCTACAAAAAAGCCCAGACAGTAAAAAGGCTACAATAAATACCTAACTCTTCAATGCTCACCAAATAAATTAAACAAGCCACCGGGGATTAATCCTGGAGAAACAAAAATATATGACTTTTCAGGTAGAATATTCAAGATAGCTGTGTTGAGGAAATTCAAAGAAAGTTAAGATAATAAAGAGAAGGAATGTAGAATTCTATCAGATAAATTTAACAAAGAGACTGAAATAATTAAAAAGATTCAAGCAGAAATTCTGGAGCTGAAAAAAATGCAATTAGCATACTGAAGAATGCATCTGAGTCCTTTAACAGCAGAATTGATCAAGCAGAAGAAAGAATTAGTGAGCTTGAAGACAGGCTAATTGAAAATGCAGTCAGAGGAGACAAAAGAAAAAAGAATAAAAAACAATGAAGCACACCTATGGGATTTCAAAAATAGCTTAAAGAGGGCAAATCTAAGAGCTATTGGCCTTAGGAAGATGGCAGATAGGAGACAGGGCTAACGGGCAGCTCCCAACTTGGACAGATAAAACAGCATGTGGAGACTCACACGGGGATCCTTTGCTGTAAGAACCACCACAGGAACATACCAAGAAAACCAAAAGAATTCACATATCCTTTGAAAGAAGCCACAGGCTGCTGCAAATTCAGCCAAACAAGCAAAACACTGTGAGTTCCCAAAGTGTGAGAGCACATATCCCCAACGGGAAATCTGAAAATCCCAATCATGGCAGAAGGATTTAACCTTACCTAGAACTGAACAGATTTAGGGAGCCATGCAAAATATGAAAGTCAAAGCAGTAGTGAGAACTGCGTTATAGGCACTCCAATTCTACAGCTGGAGCCCAGGGAAGCCAACCCTGCCTGTGTCTCACAGAGGTCCTCACAGAGGGCAGCCAGCAGAATTAGGGAGCGGACACAGGGTGTGAACAGAAAGACTAAAAGATGTGTCCCCCTATGGGAAACATTTTGGAGTTTCCTCCAAAAAAAATCATCTAAAATTTGAGCTACCATATGATCCAGCAATCTCAATGCTGAGTATATACTCAAAACTCAAAAGGAAATCAGTATTTCAAAGACATATCTGCACTTTTTATGTTCGTTGCAGCACTGTTCACAATAGCCGAGATTTGGAAGCAACCTAAGTGTCCATCAGTGGATTAAAAAAAGAATGTAGTACATATTCACAATGGAGTACTCTTTAACCATAAAAAATAATGAAATACAGTCAATTGTAACAACTTGGATGGAATTGGAGATCATTATGTTAAGTGAAATAAGCCAGACACAGAAAGACAAACATTACATGTTCTCACTTAATTGTGGGATCTAAAAATCAGAACAATTGAACTCATGGACACAGAGAGTAAAAGGATGGTTCTCAGAGGCTGGGAAGGGTAGTGAGAGGCTGATGGGGAGGTGGAGATTGTTAACGGGTACAAAAGTAGTTAAAAAGAATGAATAAAACTTACTATTTGATTACACAACAGGGTGACTATAATAATTGTACATTGTAAAATAACTTAAAGAGTGTAATTGGATTGTTTGTAACTCAAAGGATAAATGCTTGAGGGGATAGATAACTCATTCCCCAAGATATTCTTATTTCATATTCCATGCCTATATCAAAATATCCCATGTGCCCCATTAATATATGCACCAGCTATGTACCCCAGAATTAAAAATAAAAATAATTTTTAAAAAAAATTTGGGCAGGGAGCGGTGGCTCATGCCTATAATCCCAGCACTTTGGGAGTCTGAGGTGGGCAGATCATAAGGTCAGGAGATTGAGACCATCCTGGCTAACACGGTGAAACCCCGTCTCTACTAAAAATACAAAAAATTAGCCAGGCGTGGTGGCGGGCACCTGTAGTCCCAGCTACTCGGGAGGCTGAGGCAGGAGAATAGCGTGAACCCAGGAGGCAGAGCTTGCAGTGAGCTGAGATCACGCCACTGCACTGCAGCCTGGGCGACAGAGCAAGACTTCTTCTTAAAAGAAAAAAAAGAAGAATTTGAAGAAAATACAAATAAATGGAGAGGTCTTTTGTGTTCATTAATTAGAATTAGTATTTTTAAAATGTTCATATTATTCAAAGCAATAAATTCAATGCAATCCCTATCAACATTTCAATGTCACATTTTACAGAAATGAAAGAAAAACTATTATTAAATTTGTATTGAGTCACAAACTACCCCAAATAGTCAAAAAAGTCATAAGATGGTGGCATCACACTCCTTGATTTTGAAACAAATTTTAAACAATTGTCCTCAAATGAGCATGGTATTAGCATAAAAACAGATATGTTGACTGATGAAGCAGGATAAAAAACCCAGAACTAAACCCATGTATTTACGGTCAACTGATTTTTGATAAAGATGCCAAGAGCACACAACGGGAAAAGGACAGTCTGTTCACTAACTGAGGTGGAAAAATTGAATATATACAAGTAGGAGAAAGAAATACCCTTATCTTATATCATATACAAAAATCAACACAGTGTGGAATTAACATATATAAGACTTGAAGCTGGGCACAGTGGCTCATAACTGTATTCTCAGCACTTTCAGAGATAAGGCGGAGGGATTACTTGAGCCAGGAAGTCTAGACCAGCCTAGGCAACAAAACAAGACCTCCTCTACCAAAAAATTTTTAAAATTAGCCAGTTGTGGTGGTGTGCTCCTGTAGTCCCAGCTACACAGGAGGCTGAGGTGGGTGGATCTCTTGAAGCTGGGAGGTCAAGGCTATAGTGAGCTGTGATTGCACCACACTGCACTCCAGTTTGGAACAGAGCCAGACCCTATCTCAAAAATAAATTAATTAATTGAGAACATTTAAAAAAAAATAGCTGGCCATAGTGGTGCATGCCTATAGTTTCAACTACTTGGGAGGCTAAGGTGGGGGGATTGCTTGAACCCAGGAATTTGAGGTTGCAGTGAGCTATAGTCATGCCACTGCACTCCAACCTGAGTGACAGAGTGAGATTCTGTCTTAAAAAAAAAATTAAAAGTAAAAATAAAAATGGAAACTACTAAGAGAAAACATAAGGGTGAATGATCCCAAATACACAGACAACAAAGCAGAATTAGACAAATAGGATGAAATAAAACTAAAAGCTTCTATACAGCAAAGGAAACAATTGACACAGTGAAAAGAAAACCTAAAAATGGGAAAGAATATTTGCAAGCTACATATCCCAATAAGGTAGTTAATATTCAGAACATATAAGGAATACAGACAACCCTACAGCCAGAAAACAAATAACCTGACTTAAAAATCGGCCACATTATTTCTCATAAGAAGAAATACACATGGCCAATAGATACACGAAAAAAAAAATGTTCAGCATCACTAATCACTAGGAAAATGCAAATTGAAACCACAATGAGATATCACCTCACACCTATTAAAATGATATCTTTAAAAGATGAAAGCTAAGTATTGGAGAGGATGAAAAGAAATGGGAATTCCTATGTATTATTGTGGGAATGTAAATTAGTATGACCATTATAGAAAATGGTATGAAGCTTTCTCAAAACACTAAAACTAGAACTGCCATGTGATCTAGAAATTCCATTTCTGGAATTCTCAGAGGAACTGAAATCAATATGTTGATGAGATGTACACAATCCCATGTTCATTGCAGCATTAGTCACAATAGCCAAGACATGGAAAAAACCTAAGTGTCCATCAATGGATGAATAGATACAAAACTTTGAGATATGTACACAATGGAATACTGTTCAGACTTTAAAAAGGGGAAATCTTGCCGTTTGCAACAACATGGATGGATATGAAAGGCATTATGGTAAATAAAATAGGACAGGCACAGAAAGACAAATAGAATATGATATCATAAAAATTATGTGGAATATAATGAAGTTGAATTCATAGATGTAGAGTTTAAAAAGTTGGTTACCAGAAGCTGGAGATAGGGGTGATGGGAAAGAAAACAATGGCACTTTTATTTTCCCTCTATTTATTGATCTTACCTTGTTATCCTATGTTCAATTTTGCATAGCCTATGGCCAATAAGGCAGAAGTTTAGTAGAATTTAAATAGAAACAAAATTAATGCAATGGAGGTTGTGGGACCTCCGAAAAGGGATAATGATCACATAATAGCATAAGCTTAATGTTGTTAACATTTTGAATATTTAATTGGCGGAAGAAATGTATTTTTTTACCTTGTCATGATTTAATCTCTTTATATGAAATATAACGTTGTGTCTGCCTGTATTTCAATGAAAAGTCTGCTTTTATGATCACATTACAAACATTAATGTGAGAAGTAATTATGTTATAAATGACTTTTGTTCAGGAAATACAAGTTTAATCACAATCTTACTTATTATGAGGTTAGGAAAACATTATTTTAATTTAAAATAAAGACATTTTATTGAATGTTAATTGATTGACATTATGCAAATTGGATATAACTTATTATAATAATGTTTCACACAGGTGTACCATATCTCAAAACTACCATAATAATAATCTACTCAATTCATATTTGATGAGCATAGGAAACAATATTGTAAGCTTTCCATGTTTTAATATTTATCACTAAAAAACTGTCTTTAAAGCATTTTGGGGTTGCAAATTTCAGTGATAGCACTCTTATGACATTAGTATTATCAGTAAATGGTATATACTTTGCAGAGTGGTTTACAAAAATAGTCTTGTGTTTAAAAATTATCATCAGATGCATATTCTGGTTACCAAAGGATGAGTAAAATAAATAGAAGGGTCAATTTATTTGTTTGGAATAGAATTGAAATTAGATATGAATTACATCAACTTAAATAGCTTATAGCATATATAGATGTTTTCCTAGTAGAATAATATTCTTGACAATAGTGATAACTACTATTTATTGGAAGCTTTCTGGATTTTATAGGCACTATGATAAGGCAAAGTGGATCATGGTGGATCAAAGTGGAACAAAGTGCATGTTCTTAGAGTTTTTCAAGTTACTGGACCACTATTTGTGTTTTTTTCTATTCATAATGAATATCAATGCTGTCCGTCTAGAAATAGATGATAGATTTTAAACAGATAATGAATGATTGACTGACTGATAGGTAGATATAGATAATCTTGGTGGAGATAGATAATCTCATTTTGTCTTGGGAAAATATTTTAAATTTCTTAAAATAAGAAACGTATACTTTACATTTTTCTAATTTGTTGATTATCAGTTTATGCCAATGTACTAGACATGCCTTATGAGAATGAATTGTTCTCTAATTCATTTTAGTCTATTGTGTGAATCCAGATAAATACACATTGAATATAAATGATATTATGAGAATCATCTACATAATGGGAAAAATTCTATGAAATATTCGCTTGCTTTCTTTTTATCTGTTTTTTATACAAAAACTAGCTTTAACAAAAAACAAAACAACATTTAAAAATAAAACTAGAGAAAAATACTTTTTTCAAAATCATGTTGTTGTAAATATCTTTTCTAATTCTGAAGTGATTTCTGGAAATTTTGTAAATTCAATGTTAGTTTTTTAAATAGATCCCAACAAGTGGAAATTTTTCAGAGACATGAAATCAAAAACTTTGTCATTTGAAAAAGAATGGTATTTATATGTTCAATAAGAATAAACAGTAAGTTTCATGCTATGCCTGAGAAATGAAGATGCTGTTGTGATAAGCATGGGCATGTACCAGTATTTACTTTTTAATTGTGTAAGCCTTTGTTTTAAGTGCCAGCAATGAAGAACACCCTTGACTCCTGCTAACTTCCTTTCAGCCATGGTTGGCTCATTATATTGCTTTCGTGCATAGCTGTTGGCAGACGTAGACATAACATTTTAACATGCATTGAGCCTCCTTCAAGCATTTTAATTGGTTTAAAACTACTGGTAGTTTCTTTTACTGTATTAATTTATTGCTTCAGTATCAGTCAACTGAAACCTTTGCCAGATGGTAATGCAGCCACTGCATACAGAATAGGAGATTGGAGGTATTTATATGATGCAAATGCCTCTTTTTGATTAAGTATTCATGAACTTTCTCTTAATGATTATATTGAAAAAGTACTACAAAGATTGAGATTCACGCCTCATGGAAATTAATAATCTAATTTTGCAAAGTGACAGTTTTGTTTAAAAGTGATGGAAGGCATAGCTTCTGAGAAGATAATAACAATCATTCAGAAAGAGTATCCCTTCTTTAGTTTTGTTTTGTTCAGATTCAATGAGATTCAGAAGTGGCAGCCATAAAAATAAACGTCCCTCATAGCATGGAATAAGAAAGCATAGTATTTATTTATTCCAAAACTTAAAATGTTGCATAATGTTTATTCACTTAGTTATAGAAAACACATTGTGCAGTGGTTATAGAATCATCAGTATGTTTCACAGTAGCATTAGCCTCAATTTTAAAATTAAAAATAGTAAGTTATTTTCAGGTAGAATCTTACACTTTAAATTGTACATCACATGTATGCACACACACAACATTCTCACAAAGAAAGTGCACCAAAATAGTATTAAAGCTATTTTCAACTTCAATCAAACAAAATGTTGTAGGTTTTATAATCTGTTGCTTAAGACTGGACATATAGAATGTAGATGAGAATTATGTTGGCAATACTTAAGAGAAGCAGACTGTGTACTTTTGAATACCTTTCCTGCTGGAAACGTATCTATCCATCATCACAAAGACAAAATATGTATTCAAAAATGATCTGTATACATATTTATAACTTATACCCAGATGGTGAGCGTCAAAATACATCTGACCTAAACTTTACCTAAATACTGCAAATGTTTGTGTATCTATCACTTTTCATTATCTAGCAATATGTGTCTTTATGATATGGTTCATTAACTGTACATTGGGCATTGCTGTCTGAATTCCTTCTGAGACACAGAGCCTTATCTCAAGAAATTTGCTTATAGTATTTGCACTTACAGGCCTGCATTGTCAGGGGGAAAAATAGGTCAATATCCTTGGTAATAGAAATATTAATTTCCAGGGACCCAGGGAAATAAAAAAGGTTATTATAACAATGGACTGTTTTTCAATTACAAATAACAGCACATTGTTATATATAAATTGTATTTAAAATAAGAACACAGGTTTATTCACAAGAATTTATGTTATTGTTGGGAAGAAGGAGGCAGGTAAGGAGGGAGAAAAGAGACAGAAAGAGGATAATTTATACATCTGAGATAAAGTGTTTTACAAAATTCGTAATTGTCACAGGATCATAATTTCAAACTAAACTTGGTCTTTTTGCTAGAGAGTTCATTTATTCTTATCCAAGCATGGCTTACGTTGTGAAATAAGAAGCTGTCTAGCTTTGTCTTAATACTCAAAAGTTCCAGAAATTCTTCTTCTTAATATTACTTGTGTGTTTTCAAATCCATAGTGATTTATAAAGCAAAGAAAAAGTACACCCTATGAATATACACATTTCCTTTTTTCTTTTCAGATTTTGCTATCTGCCAAAATTGCCATTCTACATGCCTCAATCTTCTGAAACTCTTTTATCAATGAAAATCGTTTTAAAGTCTTTGTACACTTCATATAGTGTTTTCTTTTCCTACTAACACTCATCATTTTAAATCTTTCTAATTTTCTTGGGCTTTGTAAGACTGTTGGACAATATGATAGAGATTTATAGCTTTATAATTTAAAAAGACTAAAATCATTTGAAACCAAATGTCAACAATCCTTTTTGTTTGCTTTTTAAAATCAACTTTATTGAGGTATGATTTTTCTTAAACTGCACAAATTTTAATTTTACAAATGAACGTGTATGGGCAAATATACGAAATATATTAATGACACCTCAGTAAGGTGTCATTACTCCTTACATCCTCCCAAAAGGTATTATATGTCCCCATTGCAGTCCATCGAAACCCTAGGCAAGTATTGACTTGATATTTATCATCAAATCTTAGGTTTTTTGTTTTTTTTTTTTCAGAGCTTAATTTTACTAGAAGCATGCAGGGCACATTTCATTGTATGTCAGTCTTCTTTCACTCATCCTAATTGCATTATATGTTTATTCTTTTCGAAAAATGCAGTACTCCTTTCAGTTGCTAGGTGGTATTCCATTATATAGATGTATCTATTAACCCAAAGATAGACAATTAGTCTTTTGTCCAATATTTGGTTACTTTGATTGAAACTGCTGTGAACATTTTTATACATATGTTTTTATATCATTGAGGGTAAATAGGAATTAAATTACCGGGTCATTGTTTAGGTGTATGTTTAACTTTACAAGAAACTGTCACATTGTTTTATAAGATTTTTTTTCTCTTTAGATGGAGTTTCGCTCTTGTTGCCCAGGATGAAGTGCAATGGTGCGATCTCAGCTCACTGCAATTTCTGCCTCCCAGGTTCCAGCTATTCTCCTGTCTTATGCTCCCGAGTACTGGGATTACAGGAGTGAGCCACCACACCCAACTGATTTTTGTATTTTTAGTAGAGATGGGGTTTCACCATGTTGGCCAGGCTGGTCTCAAACTCCTGACCTCAGGTGATCCGCCTGCCTTGGCCTCCCAAAGTGCCAGGATTACAGGCGTGAGGCACCACACACTGCCTGTTTTACAAGTTTTTATAATTTTATATTCTCACCTCCTCTGAGACACTTTGTATTATAACCAGTCTCTTTAATTTCAGCCATTCTTTGCATTCTGAAGCTGCATATCATTGTGACTTTAATTTTTATTTTCCTGGACACTATGTCAATGTATTTTCATTGACGAATTACATGTTTTCTTGATTAAAGTTTTTAAATTATTTTTATTTGATTATTTGTCATGTATTCATTTGTATATCTCATCTTTATTATCTTTATGTATTATGTATGCTGAATGAGTTTTTAGTCAGAAATTTATATTGCAAATATTAAACTATTGTACCTCAGTGTATGTTTTTTTATAGTATTATCTTTTGAAGAACTGTTTTTCCTTGCAATGAAGTCCAATGCATTATTTCTGTTATTTTTATTGTTAGCAGTTTTTGTGTCCTAAGATATTAGCCTTGTTTCCTTCTAGAACATTTATAATTTATATTTAGCTACGTGATCCATCTGAACTTAATTTTTGTGAATGATATCAGATATTGGTCCAGATTAATGTTTTTAACTTATGAATATACAGTTTCCTGATCACCATTTTATGGAAAGTCTATCCTTTCTTCATTAAATTACCTGAGCACATTTATGGAAAACATAATTGATCACATATGTGTGAGTTTATTCTGGAAACCTTCTTCTGTTCCACTAATATATTCATCAATACTTTCACCATTAATATGCTGTAGGTAACTAGTTTTAAAGTCTTGAAATCAGGTAGCAAAATTCTTTAACTAAGTTCTTTTCAAACATTTCAGCGTTCATTTTTTTAATATGATTTAGAATCAGTTTGTCAACTTCAAAAGATAAAAGCCTGCTGGGGGTTTTGATTGGGAGACGAAGGAAAATCAATCTGTTCCTGGGTAAATCTAGCTCAAATATTCAGAGACTGAACTGCACATGCTCAGTCTATTTGTGGGAAATGTCATCTCATCAGATATGTCACGCCCCCCACTATACGTTATCTATGAAATCTGTCAAAAACAAAATCTATCTATGGAATTTCCCTAGGTCAGACTTCTCTTTATCCCTTTTGTTACTCTGAGATCTTTGCAGCCTCCTGACTTCACTATCTCTTTCGATCCCGCACATTCATTCTTATTTAATCTTTATGTCTAAAATTAATATGCTATATCCAGACTACCACATAAGCCCCACTTTATATTATGACTTCCATTTTACCTTTTTTTCATGAGTCACAAGTGTAGAAAAAAGGTGTTCAGTTCTTAAACCTTGCTTTAGGTTGATATTTTCTGATACAATTGATTACTTAAATATTTTATACTGAGATTTATAAAACAAGTTTTGTTTCTGTTCTACAACCAAATATATATGTATATATATTTTATTGTAACTTGTTTTGTAAGTAAATATTGTAGTTAGGAAGTCTAAGGACTCCAGCGGGAATGAAATATTTTATCGAAATTCGTGTGCTTATTTTTGATGCCTGATGAGTTGAGCTTTTTTTTTCTTTCTGCCAATTTCACTTTTCATCTGCTCCACAAGTCTCAGTGTACTGTCAATGTTTCATATGAAGTATCAAATATTCACAAACAAAAATAACATGTTCTTCACAAAATTCTGACAGCACCAGCAACTGAGAAACAGTACTTTCAATCACATCATTTTCCTTTTTCTTTTTCTTTCTTTATCTATATTTTTCCCAGTTCTTCACAGAGAAAACCTCATTATCCAAGCAGTTACTCAAGGCCTATAGCTCTGGTGCTTCGGATAAATCCCACCAATAATTTGTTCAATTCCATAGTTCACCTTGTCTCCCTGATTAAGAAACAGATACAAAATACCCAGCAAATATCCCAACAGTCACTCCTTAATGCTGTCCTTATGAAAACACAGTTAGGCAGGATTAACTTGGCTTCATTTTCCAGAACGAAGTGGGGTCTCTTTCACTTGGGATCTGAGCCAGAGTATTAAGCTATTGATGCCCAGTAAAACTACCACATTTCATTGCACAGAAAACAGGCATTGAATGAATAGTGTCTCAATCAACATAAAGCTTTGGAACTTTGTTCCATGGTTGTGAGAATAGCTCCTTCGTCCAGACATCTTCAACTATGAGTTACCCAAACTAAACATCACGCCATTACCCACATGTTGGTAGACACATGAGAGCTGGAGCAAAACCAAATCCAGATCCCAGATGAAACCATGTCTGTTTTCTGAACTCCTTCTAGCACTTTCATTTGAATGAATCAATAAATTTACTTCATTCTTTAAGATTTCATAATTGGGTTTTCTGTTAGTTTTCAATTATAAGCAACTAATTTGCAATAAATGGTGGATCAAAACACAGATAGTATTTCTTAACCACTTATAGCTCCTGTTAAATTGAAATTTCTTAAAAGCTCTGCTGTGGACATTCCTTTGATAATTTTACAGTTTCTAATAATCTCATTTTAATATTTATCTCTTTATTGAAATTCCTATTTTCAATTGGAAATTCCTACTATTAACATTACTATGACAATTTAGAGTATATTTTCAATTTTCTGAATCTTGCAAAAGTTGTCATTTAAATTGCTTACATATATATACTTGAAAAAATGAAAATAATATTGTAAACACTAAAAATGTTATTCGTAGGAATCTAATATTTTGACAATTTCATTACATTTTCAGATTACTGTGTTATATCACTTAACACTATACATTGGAAACAGAGTCTCATAGCATAAATTAATAAGCTAGTGAGAAATTTGCTATAAAATGCAACTTGTTAGAAAGAATATTTGGAAAACTATGCATCTTGGATTTGAAAATTTTTATCAAAACGTATGTGATAATATATTGAGAAAAGTCATCCTTTTTCTTTCAACATGGTTTGTTTGTTCGAATGTAATCCAAATTATTGCCTTTTTTTCTTTCTTAAGGATTGTGCTCTTGATATCAAGCCTAAAACTCTTCTAATACCATGCCTTGCCATAGGTCCCAAAGATGTCCTCCTTTATTTTCTTCTGAAATTTTTAGATTTTTACATATAAAATTTAATTTTATGAATTATTTTGAGTTAATTTTTGTGGTATGAGCTTAGGTCACCTTGTATTTATTTGCCTCTGGATATCCAATTATTCCAGCACCATTTGTTTCAAAGACCTTCCTGAGTTGAATTGTATTTTCACTTTTGTCAAAAATAAGCTGGGCATATTTGAGTAGGTTATTTACTGGGTTCTCTATTCTGTCCCATTGATCTGTATTTCTATCTCTATACCAAAACCACATAATCTAAATTATTATAGCCTATAATAAATCTTAAAATCTTAAATCTTAGTTAAAATATATTCAGCACTTCAACCAGAATGCCTAACAAATATTATGTCCATTTACCTTAAAATTATCCAAAGTAATAAACAAAAGCAATGCATAAAAACAGATTATAGGCTGGGCGTGGTGGCTCACGCCTGTAATCCTAGCACTTTGGGAGGCCAATGCGGGAGAATCACGAGGTTAGAAGACCAAGACTATACTGGCTAACACGGTGAAACCCCATCTCTACTAAAAATACAAAAAATTAGCCGGGCATGGTGGCGGGCACCTGTAGTCCCAACTAGTTGGGAGGTTGAGACAGGAGAATTGTGTGAACCTGGGAGGCAGAGCTTGCAGTGAGCCGAGATCGCGCCACTGCACTCCAGCCTGGGCGACAGAGGGAGACTCCATCTCAAAAAAAAAAAAAAAAAGAGAGAGAGAGATAACAATTCCAGAACATCATGGATTCCTGGGCAAGATGACCCAATGGGAAAAGCTCCAGTCTGCAGCTCCCAGCAGAAACCAAAGCAGAAGGTGGGTATTTTTGCATTTCCAGCTGAGGTACCCAATTCATCTCATTGGGACTGGTTAGACCGTGGGTGCAACCCATGGAGGGCGAGCAGAAGCAGGTGGGGCATCGCCTCACCTAGTAGGTACAAGGGGCTGGGGACCTCCCACCCCTAGTCAAGGGAAGCCGTGAGGGACTGTGCTATCCAGATACTATGTTTTTTTCCCACGGTTTTTGCAACCCGCAGACCGGGAGATTCCCTTGTGTGCCTACACCACCAAGGCCCTAGGTTTTAAGCACAAACTGGGAGGCTGTTTGGGCACACATTGAGCTAGCTGCAGGAGTTTTGTTTGTTTGTTTTTTCATACCCCAGTGGCACCTGGAACCCCAGGGAAACAGAACCCTTCACTCCCCTGGAAAGGGGGCTGAAGCCAGGCAGCCAAGTGGTCTCGTTGAGCAGTTCCCACTTCCACTGAGCCCAGCAAGTTTAGAACTACTGGCGTGAAATTCTCGCTGCCAGCACAGCAACCTGAAGTGAACCTGGGATGATCTAGCTTGTTGAGGGGGAGAGGCATTCACCATTACTGAGACTTGATTAGGAGGCTTTCCCCTCACAGTGTTAAGGAAGTTTGGACTGTGTGGAATTCACTGCAGCGTGGCAAAGCGGCTGTGACCAGACGCCTCTCTAGATTCCTCCTCACTGTGCAAGGCGTCTCTGAAAGAAAGGTAGCAGCCACAGTCAGGGGCTTATAGATAAAACTCCCATCTCCCTGGGACAGAGCACCCGGAGGAAGGGGCGGCTGTGGGTGCAGCTTCAGCAGAATTAAACGTTCCTGCCTGCCAGCGCTGAAAAGAGCAGCGGACCCACATCAGAAAGCGGGAAAGATCTGAAACTGACACCCTAACACCACAATTAAAGGAACTAGAGAAGCAAAAGCAAATTAAAACGCTAGCAGAAGGCAAGAAATAACTAAGATCAGAGCAGAACTGAAAGAAATAGAGACACGAAAAACCTTTCAAAAAAGTAATGTATCCAGGAACTAATTTTTTGAAAAGATTAATAAAATAGATGGCTAGCCAGGCTAATAAAGAAGAAAAGAGAGAATAATAAATACACACAATAAAAAAATGATAAAGGAGATATTACCACTGATCCCACAGAAATACAAACTACCCTCAAAGAATACTATAAACACCACTATGCAAATAAACTAGAAAATCTAGAAGAAATGGATAAATTCCTGGACACATACACTTCCCCAAGACTAAACAAGGAAGAGTCAAATCCCTGAATAGACCAATAATAAGTTCTGAAATTGAGACATTAATTAATAGCCTATCAACCAAGAAAAGCCCAGGACCATACAAATTCACAGCCGAATTCTACCAGAGGTACAAAGAGGAGCTGGTACCATTCCTTCTGAAAGTACTCCAAACAACAGAAAGAGAGGGACTTCTCCCTAACTCATTTTATGAGTCCAGCATCATCATGATACCAAAACCTGGCAGAGACATAACAAAAAAAGAAAATTTCAGGCCAATATCCCTGATGAACATTGATGCAAAAATTCTCAATAAAATACTGGCAAACCAAATCCAGCAGCACATCAAAAAGTTTATTCACCACAATCAAGTCGGCTTTATCCCTGTGATGCAAGGCTGGTCCAACATATGCAAATCAATAAACATAGTCCATCACATAAACAGAACCAAGGACAAAAACCGCATGATTATCTCAATAGATGCAGAAAAGGCCTTTGATGAAATTCAACACCTATTCATACTAAAAATACTTAATAAACTAGGTATTGATGAAACATATCTCAAAATAATAAGAGCTATTAATGACAAACCCACAGCCAATATCGTACTGAATGGGCAAAAGCTAGAAGCATTCCCTTTGAAAACAGGCACAAGACAAGGATTCAACACACTATTAAACACACTATTAAAAGTTCTGGCCAGGGCAATCAGGGAAGAGAAAGAAATAAAAGATATTCAAATAGGAAGAGAGAAAGTCAAATTGTCTCTGTTTGCAGATGACACGATTGTGTATTTAGAAAACCCCATCATCTCAGGATACAAAATCAATGTGCAAAAATCACAAACATTCCTATACACCAATAATAGATGAACAGAGAGCCAAATCATGAGTGAACTCCCATTCACAATTACTACAAAGAAAATAAAATACTTAGGAATACAACTTACAAGAGAAGTGAAGGACCTATTCAAGGAGAATTACAAACCACTGTTCAAGGAAATAAGAGACAGCACAAACAAATGGAAAAACATTCCATGCTCATGGATAGGAAGGATCAATATAATGAAAATGGCCACACTGCCCAAAGTAATTTGTAGATTAAATGCTATTCCCATCAAGCTACCATTGACTTTCTTCACAGAATTAGAAAAAACTACTTTAAATTTCATATGGAAGAAAAAAGGAGCCCGTACAGCCAAGACAATCCTAAGCCAAAAGAATAAAGCTGGAGGCATCATGCTACCTGACTTCAAACTATACTATAAAGCTACAGGAACCAAAACAGCATGGTACTTGTACCAAAACAAATATATAAACCAGTGGAACAGAACAGAGGCCTCAGAAGTAACTCCAAACATCTACAACCATCTGATCTTTGACAAACCTGACAAAACAAGCAATGGGGAAAGGATTTCCTATTTAAAAAATGGCGCTGGGAAAACTGGCTAGCCATATGCAGAAAACTGAAACTGGACCCCTTCCTTACACCTTATGCAAAACTTAACACAAGATGGAGTAAAGACTTAAATGTAAAACCTAAAACCATAAAAACCCTAGAACAAAACCTAGGCAATACCATGCAGGGCATAGGCATGGGCAAAGACTTCATGATTAAAACACTGAAAACAATTGCCATGAAAGCCAAAACTGACAAATGGGATCTAATTAAACTAAAGAGCTTCTATACACAAAAAGAAACTATCATCAGAGTGAACTGGCAACCTACAGAATGAGAGAAAATATTTGCAATCTATCCAACTGACAAAGGTCTAATATCCAGAACCTACAAGGAATGTAAAAAAATTTACAAGAAATAAAACAAACAACCCCATCAAAAAGTGGGTGAAGGATATGAACAGACACTTCTCAAAAGAAGACATTTATGCAGCCAACAAACATGAAAACAGCTCATCATCAATTGTCATTAGAGAGAGATATGCAAATCAAAACCACAATGAGCTACCATCTCATGCCAGTTAGAATGGCAATCATCAAAAAGCCCGGAAACAACAGATGCTGGAGAGGATGTGGAGAAATAGGAATGTCTTTACATTGTTGGTGGGAGTGTAAATTAGTTCAACCATTGTGGAAGACAGTGTGTCAATTCCTCCAGGATCTAGAACTAGAAATACCATTTGACCAGCAATCCCATTACTGGGTATGTACCCAAAGGATTATAATTCTTTCTACTATAAAGGTACATGCACATGTATGTTTACTGCAGCACTGTTTACAATAGCAAAGACTTGGAACCAATCCAATTGCCCATAAATGATAGACTGGATAAAGAAAATGTGGCACATATAATCATGGAATACTATGCAGCCATAAAAAAGAATGAGTTCTTGTCCTTTTCAGGGACATGGATGAAGCTGAAAACCATCATTCTTAGCAAACTAACACAGGAACAGAAAACCAAACACCTCATGCTCTCACTCATAAGTGGGAGTCAAACAATGAGAACGCATGGACACAGGGAGGGGAACATCACACACAGGGGCCTGTCACGGGGTAGGAGACAAGGAGGAGTGAGAGCATTAGGACAAATGCCTAATGCATGCAGGGCTTAAAACCTAGATGACAGGTTGATGAGTGCAGCAAACCACCATGGCACATGTATACCTGTGTAACAAACCTGCATGTTCTGCACACATATCCCAGAACTTAAAGTATAATAATAATAATAATAATAATTCCAGAGCATCACATTAATCAATATTATCAGCATCATCCTATAACATGCAATTTGACAAATTAAGCCACAAATAAGAAAATGTCCATATTTTAAGATGGGCTTTTCATACCTTATAAGAAAAAAATGTTGTGGCTCAATGAGCAATAAATCAAGGAGGGCATGGCAGAAAATGTACACACATTCCACATATTTTTATCAACCCCTGTGCTTATTATTACTCAATAATATTTATATTAGAAAATGAGCACAATGACTTTATAAAAAAATATGAATTTGCTTCACTCACTTGGTCATGCCTGACCAAGTCTAATTAATAAAAGATTCTGGACTTCATCACAAAACTGTTTGCTCTATAAAAGCAAACTATCTTCCCAAATATTTATGAAAATGCCTAATATTCTCATTAAACATCTTTGAATGCCTTTGAACTTTTCCATAGGTTTTATTATTCTGATTCCTCCAAATGTCCATCAGTTTTTAGCTTACAGCTTCCACTGTAGGCTCCCATAATTTCCTTTGGTCAATATTTGCAATGTTGCTGACTAGGGTTCAGTTTTATGAAAATAAAATGCATCTGTGTTACAGAAAAATCTTACAAATGGTGGTTTTCTTTTCAGGAACTTTCTGTTTATAATTGATTAATAAAAATACTGTATAAAAATGTATTTTCTTTAGCAAATATGGCACACTTTATTGAAGTTATCTGTGTATACCTGCTTCCCTTACTAGACTGCGATTTCTCCAGTATCATCAGCCATGCTGATATAGTTTCGATATTTGTCCCCTCCAAATTTCATGTTGAAATGTAATTCCCAATGTTGGAGGTGAAGCCTGGTGATCTTTCATGAATATTTTGGTGCCATCCCCATAGTAATGAGTGAGTTCTCACTCTGTTAGTTCATGTGAGACCTGGTAGTTTAAGATTGTAGCGCCTGTTTCATCTCTCTTTCTCCTGATCTTAGTGTGTGATATCCTGGCTCTTGCTTTGCCCTCCACCATGATTGAAAGCTTCCTGAGGCCTCACCAGCAGCTGTGTATATGATAATGTACGCTTCCTATATAGCCTGCAGAACGATGAGACAAATAAAACCCTTTTAGTCATAAATTAACCAGTCTCAGGTATTCTCTTAGTGACACAAAAACAGACTAACACACATGCCTTATGTGTCATTTTATACCAAGCAGCTAGCTTGAAACAAAAATCAATAAAGATTATTAAATAAGGTAAGAAAAGGAGGGATGAAAAGAAAAAGGAAGAATTTGATTAATTATGTACATTATTGAATTTTTAAATTTTTATATTCAAGAGGGTTTATGTGAAGGTTTATTACATGGATATACTGCATAATGTTTAGGTTTAGACTTAAATTAACTCATCATCCAAATAGTGAGCATAGTACCTAAGAGGTGGTTTTTCAACCCTTGCCTTATGAAACCAATATCATCCTAATACCAAAATCTGACAAAGACAAAAGAAAACAAAACTATAAGACAGTATCCCTCATGAACATAGATGCCAAAATTTTCAACAAAATGCTGGAAAACCAAATATAGTAGCACATTAAACTGATGATTCACTGTGATCAAGTGGGCTTCATTCCTAGGATACCAGAATGGTTCAACAAATAAATGTGACTCGACATATAAACAGAATTAAAAACAATGAACATATGATTATTGTTAACTTTTAAAGATACTGTTCCTTTGGATTTGTCAGCAGTATTAGATTATTAGATTTCTAAATAAAATAAAATACTACATAGAAAATTAATATTCATTTATGTAAATACTTTCTATGTATATATGATAACATCATAAGAAATGTTTCGTTTCAAACAATATTTTCAAGCTTAAAAAAATGTCTGTGGAAACTCTGCACAAATTATTCACTTTGATCCCTACAAAGTCTAAAGCACACTACTTGGAAGTCACTGGTTTGTCTCTTGCAAGTTCATGAACAACTTTCTCTGTTCCTACACAGCATTATGTGTTACCTTGACAACTCTATTCAACATATTGATGTACAAGGTATAACCACTTTTGAGGCTACCCCCAACATTTCCAGCTATTAATGTCATGGTCACCAAGAGAATGCTGTTAATAGATCTAGGCTTCTGGCCAGTTGTGCTACATTATCTGTTATCACCAATATGCTGAACATATGCTGTATCTCCTTTTTCACATTGTGTTACACTTAGGCACCCGGGCACTAATAATTCACGGTATTTCATCTAATAACAATGACACTTCCTTACATTTCTGCCTGTATATCTTTGTCTTTAAAAATAAAAAGAGTATAGTATATAGTGTTGGGTCATTAGAAATACTGTCTTAAACAGATTTTCAAAATATCTGTCTCTTTTATGTTTCTTATTCTACACACTGTCTTCTGTCCCTGTATTCTATTTGGTATGAAGGATGTTTACCCCAGGGAAACTGGGTTATGATGAGGAAATAATATAGTTAGAGCTATCTTTTATTTTAGGATCTTTGTCAGAGCTGAGTTGGGAGTATTCATCAGAGAGATTCATATTTTGATTTCAAAATGATTTGAGATGTTGGGAAGCTTAGTCATTAGTAAATATCACATGCTTTCCTGCTTATGTTTTATATTCTGATTCTAACACTATTAGTTAAAATGGAATTACATGAAAAAAAAAAAAACAAGAGCTGCTCCTTAGTTCATTCTTTGACTGTTTTACCTAATAATAACCCTCATTTTCTTTTTATGACAAAAAGCTTTTCTAGATCAAAGAAAAATGCATATGTGTTATAACATTCATAATGTGTCCTTTTAAAGAGAGCTATAGTGAGAAGCAGAACATTTTCAGGAACTTTTACACACAATAAAACTAATCAAACAAGATATTTCAAACCTATTTTTTAAACTACTTCAACTTTCAGATACAAAGAAGCCCCTCCCTTACTTACACACGCACACAGGCACACACACACCCCAACTCACTGCTATCAGTTTATGGTCGACATAGATCTTTAAAGAAGAGAGGAAAAACAGATATTTTGGGAAAACACACTGAAAATGGATGAAGAGGTGAGGTAGATGTTGTGGTTGAAGAGGGAGGAAGCTGGGAAGATTGCTTGGGTTCCAGAACTGACCTCTGAACCTAAATTGCACTGAAGAAAGGGGTGAGTGAAGGAATCCTAGGATACCACACTTTCCCCACAGACCTCTAGGATCTTAGCTACAGGAGTTCCCACTACCCCCATAGATCTTCAGACTGACAGGGGAGCCACCTGTATATCAGGGAGAGGCATAACTTGAACCCTTGTGGATCCCAGAAATTTCCCCACCACTGTGCAGCTGCAGCAAAACACAATCATTGGTGGCCATCCCCCAAGGATCTTGATCTTGCTGCAGCTCCTGCTTTCAGCCAGGCCAGGAGAGAGCAGGGTAACCATTACTATGGGACTGAATTGCATCTGATCCATGTGTGCCCTTGCCTGACAGCCCCTCCTAAGACCACTTGTCTGGCCATTTCTGCACAAGTGTGACCACAACACAGCCTCCACTATGCCACCTGAGTGTTTTGCTGGTGGCCTGGATGTAGTTTGCACCCCAAGCACAACTGGTGCTTGACCCCATGAGGCCAGTGGACAGAAAATGGGCTCCATCCTAACTTCTCAGAATTTAAGCACACCACCCAGGGACATCAAACTGAGACTTGTGGCTGGAGTTCAAGCAGGAGAGGACCACCAACACTCAAAACAGAAGAGTGGAATGGGCTTGTGGGCCAGCATGGGACCTGGGCATCCCTCCCTCTTTAACACTGAACTTGAAAGGGTATAACCTGATAGACAGACATGGTTTCTTCCCCAAGGAGCCTCATGGCTCAGTTATCTGGGTGCAGAACGACTGGAACAAACCCAGCTGGCCATGCCTAATCCCAGAGTGGATGCTGGAGGGAGAACCACTAGGTTGAACAACCAAGAAATGGGCAGGCCCCACAACTGTCTGTTAGGCTGAGAACCCTGGACTGTAGGCACCATTCTGTTTGCACATCTATGGTGCCATTGCTCTGCTGGAGGATCCTCCACCCTTGACCCACTAGACCACCAGACCAATTGCAGACATACCCCATAACCCACTCTGACTATAGCAAACACAGAGGATCAGTAAGTCCCCAGGAAGTCACAGGTCTACTGGTGACCAAACTCTTAGCATGCACCACCCATAAGGAAGGAGGGAGCACATCCACCAAAGACCTCTTGGGGCAAGGGAACTGTGGGCATGAAACCAGCATTAAAGGAGACACCACTGAGGCCCAGAATGCATTTGGCGAAGGAGTCATCCTTAACTCTCTCTCTACCTTCCCTTCCCACTGCACTGCTTCAAATGCACTGAAACACAAAAAGGGGCAAATGCAGATGAATAAGAAGCAATATGCCAGCTCTTATTTTTATGTGCCATCTATGGGACTATAACCTGAGTTACACCATCCAACAAAAATATATTATTTCAACATGCAATACTTGTTAAACCCACTATAGGAACCTACCTACAACCAAGGAACCAGAACAGAGACTTAGCATTCTGGAAGCACTAAGTAAAGAAGCTAACCAGAACATAAACCACAGTCCAATTCTCAAGGGAAGAAAGAAAAAAAAAAATACCCATCCAAACAACAGCAAATTCAAACAAAAGATGAAGAAGTGTTAGGCTCACTCAGATGAGAAGGAATCACAGCAAGAATGCTGGCAACTGAAAAAATCAGAGTCTTTCCTTACCCTCCAAAGGATCACACTAGCTCTCTGGAAATGGAACATAACCAGATTGAAATGTCTTACATGACAGACATAGAAGTTAGAATTTGTAAGATGAGGAAGCTCAATGAGATCCAAGAGAAAGTTGAAATTCAATCCTATGAAGCAGGGAAAATGATTCAAGATTTGAAAAACAACACAGCTATATTAAGAAAGAACCAAATTGAAACTCTGGAATTGAAAACTTGACTGAAAGAATTTTTAAATACATTTGGAAGTTTTGACAACAGACTAGACCAATCAGAAGGAAAAAATGTTCAGAGCTCAAATCCAGTTCTTCAAATCAACCCAGTCAGACAAAAAAAAAAAAAAAAAAGTTGTAAAAAATGAACAAAGCATCTGAGAAATACAGAATTATATAAAGCAAGCTATAACTCACTGGGTTTCCTGAGAGAGAAGAAAGGAGAGTTAGCAACTTGAAAAATATTTTCAAGGATACATCCCATGAAAATGTTCCCAATCTTACTAAAGAGGTTAACATAAAGGTTCCAGAAATTCAGAGAACTCCTGAGAGATACTACACAAGACAAGACAATCATCCAAGGCATAGTCATCAGACTTTCCAAGGTCAACATGAGAGGAAAATCTTAAAGACAGCTAGAGAAAAGGGTTGTATCACCTACAAAAGGAATAAAATAAGACTAATAACAGACTTCTCAGCAGAAACCTTACAAGTCAGAAGAGATTGGGGGCCTAATTTTAGCACTTTTAAAGAAAAGAAAGTCCAACCAAGAATGTCACATCCCACCAACTAAATTTCATAAGCAAAAGAGAAATTAAACATTTCCCAGACAAGCAATCATTAAAGGAATTTGTTACCACCAGACTGACCATGCAAGAGATGCTTAAGGGAGTTTTAAATATGGGAAGAAAAGAATGATATCTGCTACCACAAAAACACATGTAAGTACATAGCCCAAAGATTCTGTAAAGCAACTACACAACTGACAATACAAAGCAACCAGGTAGCATCACTACAAGATGAACAAAAATAAATATATCAATATTAACCTTGAGTATAAGTGGTTTAAGCATTCCACTTAAAAGACAAACAGTGGCAAATTGGATAAGAAAATAAGATTCATCCTTCTTTTGTCTTTAGGAGACCCATCTCACATATGATGACATCTATAGGTTCAAAGTAAAAGGATGAAGATCTATCACGCAAATGGAAAACAAAAATGAGAAGGGATCACTATTCTTGTATCAAATAATACAGCCTTTAAACTAGCAATATCAAAAAAAAGGACAGGGTGGGGCATTAAATAATGATAAAAGGTTCAATTCAACAAGAAGACAACTGTCCTAAATATATATGCATCCAACATTGGAGGACCCAAACTTTTGAAAGACTTCTACAGCCACACAATAATATTGGGGGACTTCAAGCCCCCTTGCTCCACCACACACACACACGGATAGGATTACACTGATTATTAAGGCAGAAAACTAAAAATAATTATGGACTTAAATTCAACCTCTGACCAATTGGACCCAATAGTGATCTACAGAATACTCCACCCAACAACTACAGAATATACATTCTTGTCATCTGCACGTGGAACACACTTTAAGATTAATCACATATGCACTCATGAAGCAAGTTTTGATTAATCTTTTTAAAAAATCAAAATCATACCAGGCATATGGTCAGACAATAGTGGAATAAAAATATAAATCAATATCAAGAGGAACTCTCAAAACTACAAAATTACATAAAAATTAAACAACTTGCTCCTGAATGACTTATGGATAAAAAATAACATTAATGCAGAAATCAAAAAATTATTTGAAACAAATAAAAATAAAGACACATGTCAATACCTCTGGGATATGGCTAAAGCAGTGTTAAAAATTTATAGTGCTAAATGAGTTCTCAAGTCAACAAGCTAACATTGAACCTAAAGGAACTGGAAAAAGAAGAGCAAATTAATGCCAATGCTAGCAGAATAACATGAATAACTAAAATCAGAGCTGAACAATGAAGTTGAGACCCCCCCACCAAACCAAAGAATCGACAAAACAAAAATTTTGGTTTTCTTTTTGAAAAGATAAACAAAATTTATACACTATTAGCTAGATTAAGAAAAAAAGATATAAATAATTATAATCAGAAATGAACAAGTAGACATTACCACCATTCCCAAAGAAATACAAAAGAACCTCAGAGACCATTATAAATACCTCTATGCACACAAACTAGAAAATTTAGAGAAAATGGATAAATTCCTGGAAAGACATACTAAGTCAAGATTGAATCAGGGGAAAAATAAAACTCTGAACAGAAAAATAAGTTACAAAGTTTAATTAGTAATAAAAAAAATACCAACCAAAATAAGTTTAGCCCAGACAAATTCACAGTTCAATTCTAAATGATATACAAAGGCAAGCTGGTACTAATCCTACTGATGCTATTCCAAAAAATTGCAGAGGGCCTCTTCCCTAAGTCATTATATGAAGCCAGCATCATCCTGATATCAAAATCTGGCAAAGACACAAGAAAAAAAAAAAACTTGCAAACTAATTTCAGCCACATATCAAAAAGTTATTTTAATCACAATCAAGTAGGCTTTATTCCTAGGACTCAAGGCTGGTTCAACATATGCAAATCAATAAATGTAATTTACCACATCAACGGAAATATAAGCAAAAACCTATGATCATCTTAATAGATGCGGAAAAAAAATCAACAAAATCCAACATTCCTTCATAATAAAAATCCTTAACAAACTAGGCATCAAGGATCATATATCAAAATACTTAGTGTCAGACAGGACAAATCCACAAAAAAAATCTTACTAACTGAGAAATGCTGGAAGTATTTCTCCTTGAAAACTGGAACAAGATTGGACGGGCGCAGTGGCTCACACCTGTAATCCCAGCGCTTTGGGAGGCTGAGGCGGGTGGATCACCTGAGGTCAGGAGTTCAAGACCGTACCAACCAACCAAGCAAGCAACAACAAAATGGTGATACATATTTACAATGGAATACTATTTCACCATTAAAATAAATAAATAAATAAAATCTGCCAGGTGTGGTGGCTCATGCCTGTAATTCCAGCACTTTGGGAGGCAGACGGGTGGATCACCTCAGGTAAGAAGATCTAGACCAGCCTGGCCAACATGGCGAAATCCCATCTCTACTCAAAATGCAAAAGATTAGCCAAGCATGGTGGTGGCTGCCTGTAATCCCAGCTACTGGGGAGGCTGAGGCAGCAGAATCGCTTGAACCTGGGAGGTGGAGGTGGCAATGAGCCAAGATCGCACTATTGCACTCCAGCCTGGGTGACAAGAGTGAGACTTCGTCTCAAAAAAAAAAAAAAAAAAGAAAAGAAAGAAAACTGGATCAAGACAAGGATGTACTCTCTCACCACTCCAATTCAACACAGTACTGGAAGTCTTAGCCAGAGAAATCAGGCAAGAGAAAGAAATAAAAGGCATTCAAATAGGAAAAGAGGAAGTTAAATTATCTCCCTTTGCTAACAATATTAGTCTATACCTAGAAAACTCTAAGGGATCTGCCAATAGAATTCTAGACCTGATCAATTTAGTAAAGTTTAGGGATACAAAATCAATGCACAAAACTTATCATCATTTCTATTCATTAGTAACATGCAAGCCAAGAGCCAAATCCATAATGCAATTTCATTTATAATAATTACAAAAAAGAAACAGAAACAAAAGTAGGAATACAGCTAACCAAGGATGTGAAAAATCATGTCCTTTGCAGTAACTCGAATGCATCTAGAAGCCATTATTCCAAGGTAATTAATGCAGAAACAGAAAACCAAATACCAATATGTTCTCACTTATAAATGAGAACTTAAAATTGGGTACACATGGACAAAAAGATGGTAAGAATAGACACTGGGGACTCCCAAAGCAGGTAGGTGGGAGAAAGGGAAGAGATGAAAAACTTCCTATTGGGTATTATGTTCACTATCTGAATGATGGGATCAATAGGAGACCAAACCACAGCATCATGCAATATACCCTTATACCAAAGCTGCACACATACCTGCACATATAAAATTATAATTTGAATTTTTAAAAAAAGATAGAAAAATTGAAATTAGTGATATTCCACTGGACAACTACCAGAAACCACTAGACGTCTGTTTCTTTTGACTCATTCTATGACGTTGACATTTTAACTCAGGTAATTAATGCCTAAAGAAATTTAGTAAATTTACATTTTTGCAGTTGTTTAGTTTTACCTGAATTTGTTCATCAATTGAGATGACATCTAAGGAATATGTTTTTTTCTGTTTTGTTCTGTAGTCATTTCTCTGATGCAAATGTCTTTTACAATACCCTTTTTAATATAGTGAAAAATGTGCAGGCACTCATCACGAGCTCTAGGGAATTTACTTTTCTGTATACATTTTGTTGACAGATGGTAAAAAATAACTGCTCAGTAGAGCCAAATACTTATTTCACATTTCAGTTCAGTCAGAATCAGAGGAAAATGACAATGTAATTTTCTAATTTTGTTTTCTGAGAACATCTTTTATTTCATTACTTTTACCTAATGAGCTGAAATAAATTAATAAATCATCTAATAAAATTATTTACTGCTTTATATAAAAAAGAGCATTATATATTGTTACATACTTTAGTAAATTAATTACATATTTAACCTATATTTACAATTTTCTTTTTATAATATCGCAATGATAGAATACATGCAGACTTTTTAAATGGTTCAGAAAAATGTGTCAATAATACAATGACTATTGTTATATTTGCATAGATATTTTACAGATTTGCATTAAATTTTCATTACACATGTCTATTCAGAATGTCAAATGAATGAGTTTTTCTATTACGATGTATGTTTATTGAATTAATCACTTGCTATGCTTCCTGAGTTTGTTTAATGGAAAGAGGTAAATGTAGTTTCAATTGATTTTAAAGGCTTAAAAACTAATCAAAAGGCATACTTTTAAATTTTCCTGGTAATATATATTGAAAATTAATCAATATTATACTAAGCAACAAGAAAATTATAACGATTATCTCATCTAATCTGCATAATAATGTTGTGAAGTTGTACCATTATTATATTTATTATATGGAAGGAATATTTTTAGTTTAGAGAAGGTAAGTAAATAGCACAGGGTTACATAATTTCTTAGTCATTTGACTGGAATTTTAATGCAAGTAGTCCAATTGGACTTCCCTGAAAGAGTATATCCATGTTTAAGAGTATATCCATGTATTTATTTTATTATTAAAAATAACCCCTTTTAAAATAATGAATGAAGATCATTATAAACAAAGACTTTAAAAGTGCTTATAATTATTTGAACCAACTACAAAGAGTAATCTAATTTAAATCTAGTTCTGAATATTAGTAAAAAATGTTAAAACTGTTTAAACAGTTTTTATAATTTTATACTTCTTTTGATTTTTTATATTTTTATCTTTACAATTATAGATGAGCTTTATGTTTTTATGCCTTAATTGAGAAACTACCCAAAGTACCGTCCACTTTTCATTCTAGACTATTTTGGCAGGAATTTTGGAAGAAGAATAATAGTGAAAGAATGGGTCAGCCTGAAAGTATTACATAAGTATCTGACCTGATCCAAGAGAAGTTATAAAAAAAAGGGAAAACTCAGGGCATCTTATTACCATCACTTTTCCCAACGCATGAAAATACATGTATGCCAACAATTTTCTGAGTTTTTATGAAGCCAAGTCTGTTTTCAGGGAAGGAAGCAAAGTACTAATTAAAACACATTTAGGATTTAGTAATCTTACAAAACTTACTGCCACAGAAGAAAAAAATTCTAATTAAAACACTAATTCAGCCTTCTATGTAATTCATTAAATAAAAGGTTAACTCTAATTTAGACCTGATGATAACACCTACTGACCAAGGAGGGAATATCACTTCAAGCCAAAACCTTTACAAATTCTTTCTTCTCCTCTTTCTTTTCCCCTCTCCCTTCTTCTCTTTTTCCTCTTCCTTCTCTTTGTCTTTGTCTTCATCTTTTTCTTCTACTTCCTCTACTCCTCATCCTTCCTCTCCTCCCTCTCCTATTCTTCCGCCTTCTTCTCCTTCTTAACTCAAAGCCATAGTTTGCAAATTTAGAAATTCATTTTTACTTTGCTTCTACTGTCTTAATCGACACAACCTTAAACCATATTCCCTTAAAATAATTTATAGTTTGTAGATTAGCTGCCATGGCTAATAGCAGCTGAAGTTTCCTTTTGGTCATTCCTGAACCTAAATCTCAACTCATAGCACTACTCTGGGTATTTGCCTAAACCTGATATTTAAAAATAAGGAATGAGATTAAATAGGTTGGCGATTTAAATAATTTGTGTTAAATATATTGCCAAGATACTGAAAAGAGTTTCAGAATATTACTTTATTTTTATATATAATTTATTATCCATTATTTTCACCTTTTCATTATATTACAAACCTATGTGCAATAAAATGCTTTGCTGTTTTAATGGTGTCCTTCTATGAAAGCTGAATGTAAGAAGAGAATTCTCTTCATTTTATATACTATTTTGTTCACTTGTTATGCTAATCATTATGCTAATTTTTAATGATTTATTGTATTATGTCATTTCATTTTTTTAATCTGTTTAATATGTTTGCTCTGCAGGATGGAGAATGAATCCATGTTGTTCTTAGGCTATTCTTAATAATAATACATCTCTTTGCCTTTATAATCAAGTCATTCATCTGCATCTAGTATTCAACATTTTCCTCTATCAAAATCAATATCAAGTAATCTGAAATATATATGTTGCTCTTAACACAACAAAAGTTAGGACTGTTTGAAGAGCAATGTTGGTGTCAAGAAGTCGTATAGCCAAAGTCCTATACTTCAAATTTAAATTTCTTAAAAATCTTTCTTAAATAAGTTTTTTATCACCTATTTGACTTTATTCTAAACCATGTTTACTGAGTTAGACAAGAGTTATGAGGAGATTACTATAAAGCTGATGCAGTAAGCCAGGATCCATAAACAAATACAGTACTATTTTTAAAGAAATATAGGCTATTTCAGTAAGACTAGGATACAAATAGCCAAACCATCAAGAAAAAATAGTGTATATAGGAAAACATGAAATAATTTAAAGTAATCCAAAGTAATTTATATTAGTGAAAATTGGCATATATATATATATATACTGAAATATACTAGTTCTAGATCTAATATACTATATTAGAGTTGTAGCTGGAATAGCAACTTATATTTGAAATAAATTATATTATATAATAAATATAAGTTGCTATTCCAACTATAACTCTAGTATAAGATCATTGTACCCAGATTACCAAGACATGCACTATAGGCTAAATAATAGCCTATATGTCCACAAATATATTCCAAATATAGCCTCAAATATGTCTGCAATATAATCCTCAGAACCTGTAAATGTTATCTCATATTACAAAAGGGACTACCTTGCAAATAAAATTAGTTAGAGATTTTTAATAAGGAGACTTTGCTTGATTATATAGTTCTCCCTGATGTAATTGCAACAATCATTATAACAAGATAAGCCACATTTAGGAGAAATCAAGGTGGTTACAGAAGCAAGAGTTTGGAGTGATGCACACTGAATACTGAAAAAGAGATAACAGACAAAATTATACGCACCCACATTTTATTTTCCTGAAAAAGACAAGGAAATTGATTCTCCTCTCATAGCTTTCAGAAGGAACTAGCCTTATTAACATTGAATTCAGTCTAGTAAAATTGATTTTGGATTTCTATCTTCTCTGTAAGACAATAAAATTATTTTTTAAGTCAAGTCTGTGGTAATTTCTAATAGTAGCCATAGAGAACTAATACAACATGTATTAAATTTTTTCCTAATTTATGGTAAATGCATTTTAACATAATTTTTGAACTATTTTGGTAAAATATTTGATATAGCTATACTGAGTAAAGTGACTTTTGAATTTTTATTATAGTTTTATACATGCTTCCAACTACAACCAGTGTTTACTGTGTTATCTTCAGATAACTGAGAATATGTCTTGTTTTTAAAATTCTAATTATTTAACAATTGTTTGGAATTTCAGAAAACAAACATTGCTCTATTAGAATGTCAAATAAGTTTTATAAAATAAATAGATATTCTGTAACTACAAAAATTGTACCTATAATTAAAACTCAGTTACAGAATTTAGTAGCATATGAGATACAACAAAGAGAGCATAGGCAATACCGATGATTGGTAAGAAGGAATTTTACTGAAAGAATTAGAGAGAAACAAAACTGTAGACAATTCCAAAGAGGGGAAAGAGATACAGAAAGAACAGAGTAAAAAGATCGAGCACATTTGTATGTCACTATCAGAAGGTAAGGAAAGCAAATAGATTGAAAGCAATAGTTTAGGAGATCATTATGGAGAATTGTTGAAATTGAAGAAATAGTGAGACATAGATACAAAAACAACAAAAAAAGTACAAACAAAACCTAAACCAAAACAAAATTGTCCAAACCGAAGAGATAATGAGCCATAGCTATAAACAAAACCAAAACAAACATTTAAAAAGACAAAAAAAAAAAAAACACACAAAAAACTATGAACCCCAAGTAGGAGTCCTTAATCCAACTCGGAATAAAATCAATGTACTCAACTCATTAGATATTTTATATAAACGTTCTTATTTATCAAATCAGTATTTGACAGATTAACTTCTAGAACTATTTTGGGTAACAATTTTATGATATCTGTCTTGAGTAACATTTTTGTGGTAATCTTCATCACCAATATTATATGTTGACTTCTGTTTCTAGATTTAATCTTGATATACTTTAAAAAATCGGCAAAATACATAAAGCAACAATTTCATGGACATCAGACAATGATTGTTAGTTATCCTTGAGATGCAGGGAACAAATGAGCTATACGATTGTACAACCTAACAACCATGAAAGAGTTTCAAGCCAAGGTGCAAGAATGGGAAACTCAGACAGAACTAGCTGGATTCCCTGAGATGAGGAGACAGAATTGAGAATCAGGGTGCATAGGAATCACAGGGCAGAGTACTCATGAAGGGAGAGAACCTCAGACAGCTAGAGATCTACTGATATAAAAGAACGATGCTGATATAAACCGTATCCTGAGCTTACACGGGAATGGGAATAGTGCCTGTTACCACCAACCACACTGGAAACCTAATTCAGAAGCACAGTATTCAGAAAGATCTTACCTTACTAGTAGGGAATAATTAAGTCTAGAACAAACACTGCCTGATCTTGTTTACAAAACCCAGATCTAAAAACATCAAACTCTTTTCATGTTTTCTTAGCTAAATCTCAGAACAAAACTCAAGAACAGAAAAATAAATAAGTTGTTTAGTATTCACTAATATAAAATTTAAAATAATAAGATTCAGTAAAAAATTACCAGGAAGCCAAAAAATACATATCCATAATGAGGAGAAAAAGCAATCATCTGAAACCAATCCAGAACTGACACCAGTGTTAAAATTATCAGATAAGTACAGTAATATTGTTACTATAACTGAATTTCATATGCTGATAAAGCTAGAGGAAAGGTCGAACATGTTAAATATAGAAACAGAAGGTATAAAATATGTCTCAAATCATATTTTAGAGATAAAAGTTGTAATGTCTGGAAACACTGGATATGATTTACAATCAATTAAACATTCCTAAAGAAAAGCTTGTGAACTTAAGAGATATAATAGAAATTACCCAGAATGAAACTCGGAGAAAAAAAAGACACTCCTCAAAAAGAATTTTAACAGAGTTCCAGTAATCTGCAAAACAATGCCAAGAAGCCTAATACACTTAGGTATTTGAGTACCTAAAAGAATGTAAAGGGCAAAAAAAAAAAAAAAAAAAAAAAAAGCAGGGGAGGTGGAGGTGGAGGAATCATACTTAAGTAAATTTTTTCAAATTTGTTTAAAATTATAAGTCCACAATTCTAAGAATCTCCACAATGTTAAGCATAAGAAACATGAATTAAATGACCTTAGTTCACATTCTATAATAATAAAATTGCCACAAATCATTGATAACGAGAAAATCCTAAAAGCAGCTATAGAATAAAGAAATGTTATGTATAAAAGAAGATAGCAGCAGATTTCATTTCAGAAACAATAAAAGTGGGAAGATAATGACACATCTTTAAAATATTGAAGGAAAAGAACTTAGAATATGTCTAGTAAATAATATATTTCAAAAATGACAAAATACAAAATCAATTTTTAGCAAATTTTCAGAAAAACATTTTATTATGATACCATGCTGTATATGTGGACTGATTTAAAGAGCTTTCAAGTTTCTCATAATGCTCTGAAGATTGAGACTGTGATTGATTTTTAATGTATATATTATGTATAGTAAAATTCACAAATCTTGATTATACAGATTGATGAATTTGTGCATTTTACTATACATAATTGAATAGTAAATGGATTTTACAAAGTGGATAAGATTGAATCCATATTATTGTGGATGATTATGTATGTACAATATATACACATATCTATCAAATATATGTATATATACACATATATAATATATATCAAATATGTCCACATATATTTATATATGATATAATAAAATGTAATAATAGATCAAGATATGGCATATCCCCAGTAACATGGATGGCTGCTTCATTTACTTTCTCAGTTAGTGTCTCCTCAAATATAATTACTTTTTTAACTGTTATAACCATGGAATAGCATTGCTTGTGTCTGACTCCACATAAATAGAATCATACAGAACACATTCTTCTGCATCTGATTTCTTTAAATAAAATATAATGACTATATGCTTCTTCTTTAGTTTTGTGTACATCATGCTTTTATTGTTTGTAGTATTCCTTTGTAAAAAAAAAAAACAACCAAAATAAAACAAAAAACAGAACAATTAAAACATAGTTAACCATTCTAATAATGGATCTCAGATTGTTTCCAGGTTTTGCCTGTTAAGATCGCCAGCTAAGAACATTTTCATTCATGTTTGTTGCTAGAAGTAAGTACTTCATTTTTTTCATGATGTACAAATATATAAGCATGCTAGTTGGTTCATGAAGTATACATTATTTTTTAGGTTTTGCAAAAAAATTTTTTCATAATTATTACATTGAATTATGTTGTCACTTACAATGTAACAAGGTCCCAGTTGTTCCATGTAATAGCCCATAAATTTATTTTGAACTTTTTTAGATAGAAGAGAAAGCGAGCAAAAGAGAGGAGGGAGAGAGAGAGCAAGAGAGAGTGAGAGAGAGTAAGCGAGAGAGAGAGAGAGAAAACTGTAGCACCAAATTACAATCTATGAAAGACACAGGGCTCTGTAAAGCTTAAACATATTTGGGAGCTTACACATACTGTATTAGATACAGTAAAGAATACAGATTTTCTATAAAATAAGATGAGAATTCTACAAACATAGTCTCAGTGTTTCTTACATGTGTTAATGCTCCACCATCCCTATCTTGTCTGCTAGCCAGGACTCTTGGATCCAGATTCTTGCATTTGTCTTTTTCTCACTCTTTGAGCCTCTCCTAGGAATGATCAGATGAATTCTTTTCTTAATAGGTCCTTTTAAGTCCCTATATTTATGCCTTCTGTATAGCCAACAATAAATTAAAGGATAAAGAAAATGTGGTACATATACACCATTGAATACCACACAGCTATTTAAAAAATGAGATAATGTCCTTTGCAGCAACATGTTTGGAGCTGGTGGCCATTATCCTAAGTGAAATAACATAGGAACGGAAAACCAAATTGCATATGCTCTCACTTATAAGGGGGAGCCAAACATCGAGTACACACGGACACAAAGAAGGAAACAAGGCACATTGGGGCCTATTACATGGTGGGGATGGCAGAAGGGTGAGGATAGAAAAACTACCTATTGAGTGTTATGCTGATTACCTAAATGACAAAATGTCCTGTACACCAAAGCCCCACAACATGCAATTTGCCCATGTGGAAAATTGCACATGTACCTCTTGAACCTAAAATAAATTTGGAAGGAAAAAAAATGCTGTTAAGGTCCTAAAAAAGGAAAAATTATTTCTAAATATACATCAACTATGAATTTTCAACTAAACATACTTCTAACTTTATATCGCTAAAAACAAAAGTAAATATAAGAATAATTACTGAAAATGGCAAACTTGCAAATAAAATTATATAGATTCCTTTTAAGTAAAGACATTTTTCATAGATCAGCAACTTAGTAGGTTTAATACCAAGCACAATTGAGATTCTCTCTAAAATAATATTTCAAATTGTTTGTTTATTTGCCTATTTTATTTATCCATCCTCCCACCATTATGTGTGGGCACCAGAACAGCAGGGGCTAAACTAGTAAAAACAATTTTCAACTAGAGTAAATCAATAAAATTATTTTAATTAATTAATTTATTTCTGAGACAGAGTCTCACTGTGTTGCTCAGCCTGGAGTGGAATGGTGCAATCATAGCTCACTGCATCCTCAACTTCCTGCACTCAAGTGACCCTCCAGCCTCAGCCTCCCAAAGTGCTAGGATTACAGATGTGAGCCACTGTACCTAGCCTATTTTAATTTATGAATGTATTAATAAATATGAAGAAATGAGTCACCAACTATTGAACTCTTAAAACTATACAATTTTCCCCCTTTTTTTAATCTTCTCCTATTTGGTAATGTCGATGACTTTCTTATCTCAGTGAACTTTCAATATTCCATACTTCTAAGCATTCGAGTAGGTTCAGTGTTTAACCCTCCATTAACATTTATTTATAATAAATTTCATAGAGAGCTTATCCAAAAAGTAAACTCATCATTTTTACTCCATGTTTTCTATTTGTGTCTCTTTCCTTGCTCACCACATTAAAATCTTAAATATGCCAATTAGCTTTGTCCTCCACGATTTATTTTCAATTGACAGTTTTCACCTCTACAGCCAATATCCTTGGCAACAGTAATCTTCTTATGCCTGGAGAATCACATTTGAATTCTTTGTAGTATTTCTGCTGCTGTTCCTTTTTTTTTTTAGTATAGTCGGTGCAGACCAGAATTTCTCAAGTACACAAATATTACCAAATGCTACATTTCTTAACTTAAGAGACTTATAATTTTGATTGTATGAATTTAAGCTCTTCTATAGTCTTCCTTCATTGTCTGGATTTCCTCACATATTTTTCCACTCTTATTTTGGTTTTGTTTAATAGACCAGATATTTCAATCAATTCATTTTGTTGATATTCTTTCAAGAAATCTTATTCATTCAATTTTTCCATATGCAAAGCTTTCTCTTATTTTTTTTGTTTGTGGTTCCTTTACAACCTGTGCTGGTTATTCAGCCCTTTGAATTTGTTCTGTGACTATCTCTGCTGTACTCTCTTCACAGGAAACTGATCTCTAGAGGGGTTTCAAGTGGCACATCTTGTCCCCAGCAAAATGAAGCACTGGCAAAATTTTCATCTCTCCCACACTCTCTCTACCAGGCTGCTGTTTGGGCATTGGTGGTGTTCTTCTCCTCACAGACACAACTCATTTCTGGAGACCGTTCTCTCACAAATATAGATTTTGTCAATTCGTAATACTTCTCCCTCCTATTGAACATAACAGTGAAGGTAACTTCTCACTATTGTTAGTCCCTTGGTTGTTTCTTGATATTTGCTGCCAACTATTTCTGGAGACATCATGATCCGAATCAAAGCTTACCTTCTTAATATACTAATTTGTTACTCCTTTAAAAAATGATGATGTCCTCTTGTCAGTCTGTACCTATCTATTTTATAACAATTTACTATTCCATCATTTAGAGCTGACCCTTATTTCACACACCACACAGAAACCAACGTCAGGAAACTATAGAATACAATGAAGATAATACAGGAGAACAGTTTCTTCATGCTTAGATAGCACTACACAGGAGTGTTTTGCCTGTTGCTACATTGGAGTGGTAGGATTTAGGATGGTAGCTGCCTTTGGGATGGGCAGTGTGATTTGGAATTGGGAAGTGTTCTGGTATGCTAGTAGTGTTCTAGTTCATCATCTGGTGATTGCACGTGTCTGAGCATAAAAATGAATGCATTTTAATGTTTAAAAAGATTTGATAAATAAATAATGCCACTTATTTAACTGATAAGATTTATGTTATTTCACTCTGTTCTTTTGATGAGTAAACCGAAGAATAATTGCAAAAATGAAATACATACCAGCTAAACTGAGACAAACATTCAGATAGAATAAGATTTAGGTGATACAAAATTAATGAATTCATATTACTAAAATGTCTCATGGAGAGTCAGATCCTCTACTTTTTGTCCAGCTGTCTGTTCTGAAACCAATGCAAAAAAAATGTTGGCCCCTTAACCAACACCATTGGCAAAACATTTGATATGTAGGTCTTTTCTGTTCACCTTATATATATTCACCTCTCAAATTTTTTTTTTTTTGGTGGGGTAGGTAGAGGAAATTAGTAATCTAGCAAAAAATACTAAAAATAAAACTCAGGCTCTGAAAGAAAAGGAAAAAACAAATAAAGACATATAAGCAAACAAAAACCATCTTTTTGTACAAAGTACAGTTTTATTAATTTTTACCTAGTGTCATTATTTATTTTTTCCCTATTTTTTCCAATTTAAACACAAACAGCCCAGTCTATTTTACTGAGATCGTCCTTCAGCAGAAAAATCTTGCCAATGTATTTCCATCTGTAGTCACATATGCTTTCAGACTTCTTTCTTTCAGGTGACAGAAGGTTAATATATGCTGCTTTAAAAAAATGCCTTAATTTTGTTTCATTTTTACTGAAGACAAGCAGATAAACACCTATAGCCAGATCTCTGCCTGCAGGCATGAATATGCTTTAAGAGAAAATCTTTTAAGTTATGCAAGATGCTTTTAGAAGGAATTCTTTAGTGTGTTAGCTAATTGCAACCTAGCGCTAGAAAAAAAAAATGTTTACTTGGAATATTCTTGGAGTTTTTCCAATTTATTTACTGTATTGCAGTCTGTTGCTCACATCTTCTGGAGATAAAGAAATAAATACAACATTTTTTAAAAGGCCTATTGTAAGATTTTATTGAAAATATTTTCTCTTTGCTGTAAATCTTAATTGCTGGTTGGTATTATAAATAGGAATTTTTCCTTTAGTTTTATGCAATCTGTTAAAAATAATAAAAAGTAACTACGGAAAACTTATTACAGAATTTCGTTTAAAAAATGATACTGAAGGGGTAAATATTTATACAAAGAATACAGCAACTTATTTTGACTATTTTATGACAAACCACAGGAAAATACAGTTTTATCATTAGTCTATTATTATCAAGACTCATAATAGTTATTAAACAATTTAAATTGATGAAAACAACAGAAAAACTAGAGGTAAATTAAAACATGTATTTTACATTTAAAAATTACAAATGTACTTATGATACCTCAATTATTTGATGATTAGAGAAAAATATAACATTTTACATTATAAAAATGTGTTTTAATATTATTGTTCTATTCAGAAAATAATTCTGATTCATGTTCTCTGATGCCTAATTTCAGTTTGACTTACAATGGATTAAAAAATACACATATTTTGGTTACTTTTCTACTTGAATATGACTCATTTTTGATAACTTAAATTGGCTTAAGTTCTCTTTGTAATTCAACATTTTAAAAAAGCTACTCATATCAAGAATAAGAATGTTCTAGTACTCTCTCGTGGCATTATATTTTTACCTAAATTGTCGATACAATCTTGAAAAGGTTAGTGGCATTGCCAGTCTCAGAATCAGAAAATTTTCTCTGACTCAGAAAGATGTGATTACTAGGGTATGCTCATGGGAAAATAATTTCCCTTATTACTGAAGCAAACCGTTAACATATGTTTAGCTTTCATTAATCTTCCCTGCACCAATGACAAGTTGGGAGCATTTTAACTGTGTCTGGGGCACACAATTATGATGTGAATTGCAAGTATAAGAGGTCACAAAAGCCCGTAAGTTAAAGGAATGACTAAAGTCTTCTTTTGTAATCAGCGATCTCAAAATAAAAGACTTCTCAGTAAGTCTGTTAGAATGCTAAGCGCTAAACTCTAAACATTATTGTGCTGTTCTTTTGTTTCTGTTTTAAATTGAGAGTGGGTGGGAAGTACCGGTTAATTTCATAAGTACTCACCAGGGAATTTATGTATGAAAATAGGATTCCCTAGATAAGGAAGTCTTGAGCATAAACTACCTGGATGGTGAGATGAGATCAGCACTAGTAGAATTAGTAGTGGACTCAGGCAGCTCAAACTAAAACCATCTGCTCTAAGCATAATTGATGTAATTCATTCACTTTTTCCATGTTTTTTGTTTATTTTGTTTTGTACTCATTAAACACGATAAAGGTTCAGCCAAAGAATAAGGGAAAAATGCACTTTGGAGACATGGAGAAGAGTTAGTCAAGATCCTTCAAATAAGATGATAGCAAAGACATGAAAGCTACAACAGTAGATGTATATGTTCTTTAGAAGCCCAGTGGACATACTTCCCCAAGTGCCCCACAAAACAATAAGTAGTTGTTAATCAAGGAAATATCTGTGCACCAAATGTGTTGTATTATCATGGACTATTACGAATGTGGTGATCCAGTGAATTTGCAGAAAGATTGTGCTGTGAAAAAATAATACTGAAAATCAGAAACTAGAGGACTGTGGGCAGTACTGAGAATTAACAAACAGAAACCCCCATGCCAAAAAAAACCCAAACAAATAGGGAAGCTTGAAACCAAATCCCTCCTTGCCATGCTTTAAAATAGACCATCTGTCATAACAGTTCAAGGTGGCATGAAAGAGGTCAAATCAAAGGGATATGGATTTCAGCAATCCTCAGGAATGGAGCAACTACAGACTATTTTAGCTCAACCTGTGGCAAATAACTGAACCCATTGTATCTCCAAAGATTAGAGTATTGTACTATGGCGAATTCAGATATAGAACCCATGTACCCATTAATATGAATATATTGGGATATTTCAGAGGAATTTTAAGGGTCAAGAAGAAGGCAGGTATATGCCCAAATCTAGGCAGTATGCAGAAAATAACAGTAACAACAAGAATAAATTCTAATCTTTTTAAAGTTCTAGGATACTAGTGCCTACTACCAGAATACACCACATACCTAGTTGCTCAACAATTTCAGAGAACACTATAAACAGGTTTAAGGAGTTACAATGGAAGACACGGAGCAACAGGACGGAATAAGAGTGTGTGTGTGTGTGTGTGTGTGCGCGCCTGTGTGTGTGTGTGTGTAGGAAGGGAGAATTATAGATTAGAGTGCAGTAAATTAACGCTGAACTGGTACTATATGACTTTTGGTGAATGACATAGACAGGTAGAAAAGGCTTGATGGGATTAAAGGCAGAAGATGATGGTTTTGACAAAAATGAAAGCCAATCCTTTTAAACACTTTTCAGAATCTCTTCTCAACTTTAGTGATGGAGGTATATGCATGGTAGGGAACAGAGTTAGTCTGAAATTACTACTCTTTTCATTCCCTTTACCTCGAATAGGCAGAAAATCGTGGAAACTTTCTTCTATTAAGGTACATTTTTTTTTCGTCTACTTCAGGACAACTTTCACATTCACTGAGCTCCCATATACCAAGATTCCAGATTTTTCACTGGGCAATGGAAGAAGGGCTAATGATTTTCATTCATGCTAAATTGTAAGTATTCTGACAATTTATTTTACATGTAGAAGAAATGTAAAATCTACATGCTGAGGATAGAGGAATAACCTTTCATATTCTCAAGGAATATATAGTCTATTATGGAGAGTAAGAAGAATAAACATGTACAAAATATTTACAAGACAAGTAGTACAGAAAAATGTAATACTCATATATTCATCAGAATTATAAGGAGAGTCCTATTAAAATTACACATATATCAGCACAAATGTAACAAAGTTCAACAGCCATGAGCCCTGGAAATCTCTACTCTTTTACAAATTTACCAGATGCTATGGTCTGAATGTGTCCTCAATGTGTTGGAAATTTAATCACCAAAGCAACAGTGTTGCAAGGTGGAGCCTTTTGGGAGATGTTTAGGTCACAAAGGCTCCAACCTCATAAATAGATTTATGCCATTATAAAAGGGCTTGATAAAGAGAGTTTGGCTTCTTTTCCCGTTTTCATTCTTTCCACCACGTAAGGATACAGCATTCCTCCCCACCAGAGAATGCAGCGTTATGGTACTATCTTTGAAGCAGACAGCAGCATCACCAGAGAGCTGAACCTCGCAGTAACCTGATCTTGGACTATATAGCTCCAGAGAAATAAATTTCTGTTATTTATAAATTACCCAGTCTATGGTATTATGTTATAGCAACACAAACGGACTAAGACAGCAGGTAACTCTTTTTCAGTTATTAGTATAACAATTTTTCAAAAGAAATTTAGGAATTAAGAGTCTATATGGTTTTCAAAGTAATTTTCATAACAAGGACATTTAAAATTTGCTACCCCACTACTAAAGGTCTTTCGGTGGTCCTCCACTTCTTTCAGAATGATATAAAATACATATAGCATGATTTTTCTATGTTTAATTAAAAATCCCTGGGTATATACTTGTCCTCCTACATTAATACACCGTCTATGTTCACAGCTTCAGAGATCCTGTAGAATTTTGTGCTTTCCAAAATGTATTGTGTTACCTTCATCTCCATAAATTAATGAAGTTCTTGCTCATTAAAACTACCAAAATAGTATTAATTTTTTTTAACTTTCAGTTAGACATAAAGGGCTTGCAAGTTGCCACTCCAGTCCACACAGTAAGAGAAAAGCCGAACAAATTGAAAACCAACAACTCTCCTTTGATATATCAGATAATTGAAGCCACAGGAGCAAACTTTTTCTCTCTACTCTCACAGAATTCTCACAAAATACTCACAAAAACACTAGGTATCTTTTTAGGCTTTGACACCACAGCTATGGAAAATTGTAACTATACCTAATCCCTAGCCAGATAATATAAAATATCACGTTAAAGGCCTGTTTACCTGAGTTCCTTTTACCTGACATCTGGCTTTCAACAAAAACTTACCCATACGGCTCCGACGAGTGGAGGAACACCAAGGTTCTTGGTCCTCATGCCGGCTTAGACAATACGACACGGACATACGTGGAGTGGTTTTAAGGAGCCGAGTTTAGTAGGCAAGATAGAAGTGGGAAGAAAAAAGGAAGAAGCTCCCCTGTACAGAGACAGAGGGAGGGGTCTCCAAAGCACAGAGCGGGAACCCCACCTGCCATGGATACCAGTCAGGTATATGAAGAAGCTGGAGGAGGTGGTGTTTGATTTGCATAGGGCTCAGGAGATTGGTTTGACCAGGCATGTCATTCATGTAGCCCGCGAAAAAACTGGCCTTCCCACCCTAGCCTTATAATATGCAAATGCAGGGCGCCATGATGTTCTACACAGTGGGGTTATGTGGGGGCTGCCATGTCGCCAGGCACATGTGGGGCAAGGGCAAGAAGAAGAGGGCGGGAATCACCATGTTTGGGTGGACCCAGTTTCTAATGTATTTCATTTGCATATCAAAGGTTGTCCGCCTGGCTCTAAGAGCCAGGGCTTTACAAGAAACTTTTCCGGAGATGCTTTAAAATAATGAAAACTTCCCAAGGACCCCTTTTCCCCTATTTACCTACAATAATTTCTTAATAACTACTATAACATTACAAGGCATGTTAAAAAGTAGTATCAGGGCCAGAAGAAAATTTCCACTTTGCCCTCTGAAGATTTGCTGAAAATCATCTGACAAAGGGCAGATTAATAGAAAAAGAGGCATACAAAATTTACTAACATACACATGTGTGTAGGAGTTACACAAAACACAAAAACTCAAAAGAGGGGGGCTACATGGTTGACACTTTTATACTATCTTGAGATTAAAAATAAGGGCAAGGCGCTCAGCAAGACAGATTATGGAAGGGAGAGAAGAGAAAAGGCATGGCCAGCAAAGGTGGTCTTGTTATGCAGATAAAGACTTCCAGATAGCAGCACTTGGAAAAGAAGGTAGTCTGTGGTTGAATTAATTTATCTGAGATGTGAACAAAGGCGAGATCTCAGAGAAAGCCTTGTTGTTTACTTCACTGATGTAGACTTTTCTCTACAAATGTAAATATCCTCCACAAAAGGCAGCTTTTCAGGGCTGTTGTTGTCTGTCTACCCTCTGAATAGCTATCTCAATATATGGCAAGGAAGTGTATTTGGCAATAAAATATTTCTGGTATCCTTTAGCTGAAATCACAGTCTAAAGAGACAATCCAAGCATCAAAACCAGACGTGGCTATGAGAGAGTTTGGAATTATCAGACCAGGAATTTTAAATAACTACTATGATTAATATGCTAAGAGTTCTAAAGAATAAAGTGGGCCGGGCGCGGTGGCTCACGCTTGTAATCCCAGCACTTTGGGAGGCCGAGGCGGGCAGATCACCAGGTCAGGAGATGAGACCACGGTGAAACCCTGTCTCTACTAAAAATACAAAAAAATTAGCCGGGTGTGGTGGCGGGCGCCTGTAGTCCCAGCTACTCAGAGAGGCTGAGGCAGGAGAATGGCGTGAACCCAGGAGGCGGAGCTTGCAGTGAGCCGAGATTGCACCACTGCACTCCAGCCTGGGCGACAGAGCGAGACTCCCTCTCAAAAAAAAAAAAAAAAAGAAGAACAATGTCAGAGGGCTCCCACTATCTGATTACAAGTTTACTGTATAGTAACAGCACTCAAGACAGTGTAGTATTTGCAAAATAATAAGTACACCAATCCAAGCTGATAGAGTCCAAAAATAGACCCACACAAATGTAGTAAACTGATATTTGACTCAATAGTAAAGCAGTCCAATGGTGTAAGGTTAGTGTTTTCAACAAATGGTGCTGGAAAAACTGAATATCCACATACCAAAAAAATTAAATAATGACTTTGGACACTGACCTTACATACTGTCAAAAATTAAAGTGGATCCCAGGCCTAAGTATAAAGTATAAATGTATAAAACTTCTAGATAATACCAGGCCAAAATCGAGGTGACCTTATATGTGACAATGAGTATTTAGATACAACAACAAATGCACAGTTCAGGAAAAAATAAGTTGGACTTCATTACAATTAAATATATCTGCACTTGAATGACAATGATAAGAAAATTAAAACACAAGCTGCAGACTTAAAAGAAATATTTGTAAAACATACTAATAAAGGAAAGGTGCTCAAAATACACAAAGCATTGTTAAAAGTCATGAATGAGGAAACAAAAGACATAATCAAAAAGTGCACAAAAGGGCTCAACAGACACCTCATCAAAGAAGATGTACAGATGGCAAATAAGCATATAAAAATGCTCAATATTTTATGTAATTAGGAAAATGCAAGTTAAAACAGCAATGGAATATTACTACATACCTACTAGAATGGTGAAAATCAAAACATTGACAACAAATGCTGGTGAGTATGTGCAGCCACGGGAAGTTGTATTCATTGCTAATGAAAATGGAAAATGATATCAAAATTTCACAAGACACTTTGGCAGTTTCTTACAATGCCAAATAGTTTTACCATATGAGCCAGCAATTGTACTTTTAGGTATGTAATACCCAAAGGAGTCAAAAACAGATGTCCACACAAAAACCTGAACAGTAATTTTCAGTTACTCATCATCATCAAAAATTGGGAATAATCAAGCAATTCTTCAATAGGTGAGTGGATGAACAAACATTCATGAAATACATTCATACAATGGAAAAATATTCAGCAATAAAAATAAGTGAGCTATCATGCACAAAATATGGCTAAGTGAAAACAGCCAGCCTGAAATGACTATATTCTTTGTGATTCCAACTATATGACAGTCTAAAAAAGGCATAACTATTGAGACAGTAAAAAATCAGTGCTTCCCAGGAGTTGTGGGGGAGGGAGGATTTTCTGGGCAAAAAAACTCTTCTGTGTGGATCTGTGATCCTAGATACAAGAATGCATTTAGCAAAACCCACAGACTTGTACAACACCAACGGTGAATGCTAATCTATGCATATTAATTAATAATAAACTAGTATTATTAATAGTTCATCGATTGTTGCAAATGTAATCCATTAATGCAAGATGTTAATAATAGGGAAACAGCAGTGGGAGAAAAGGGGGACAATATGATAAATCTGTACTTTTTTTTGTAAACCTGAGCTGCTCTAAAAAAATAAAGCTTATTAATTTTTTAAATATGCTATGAATAAATATACATTTATGCCAAATGTGTTTTTATCCATTATTAGTTTAATCTGAGTAACTATAAATTTGAAATAAGTTGAAAGTAATATTTAAGGGATGCTAAAGGCTATGTAAACATTTAAAATGTTCAATAGATATTAAACTAGACATTTTAAATTTATTTTCAAACAACATATTTGAGTTGAAATTAAAATATTTTGGCACAATTTTTATTCTTATTGTTAATAATCTATTAACATTCTATCGATAGACACAGGAATGCAGAACAGGAATCCATTAGAGAATAACATACTGTTTTCTCTATTAAATATATATTCTTGACTATTTGTAGCTACAATTATAAAGAAGACTTCTAAATCACCAATTATAAGTTATCCTAATTAACAAAGTAGAGGACATTTTGTGGATAATAGGCAAGTTTCAGTAATATTCATACATTTTTGGTAGGTAATTCTGCAAAAATTGAATAATAGGAAAACACATTTATCCGTATTGTCAAGTTAGAAAGTTTATCTTTATGGAAATTAGTCCCCAATAAAACCTTTGCATATGCAGAAAAAAATGTATTGCAGAATATGGATATGACCATATCACTTCCTTTGTAATCTTTCAGCTTTTTTTTAGTAAAATTCACAAAATTTTCACAAACTAACAATTTATTATCTTGAATTGTTCCTGACTTGGAATGATTTATATAAGAGGGGAAAAAAGTGTACTTTATCTTGGTTCTATTTAATTTTATGTTTTTCTAAGCAAGTTACTTTTATCGGGTAATAAACTTACTGGCATGTTTCTTTCTAAAAACAATATATACAAGTGAAGAAATAAAAATAAGTGATCAGGTTCAATAATTTATGTGAGAATAGTCAACTTCACAGACTTATAATTTAAATTATAATTTTATAATACATTTTATTTTTATTCAACTAATTTTATTTCAATAAAATAAACTAAATTTATATTTATTCAATTAATTTTATTTTATTCCATTTGTATGTTCAAAACAGATCGAATTAGCTCTTATTAACCTTGTTTTAACTAATATTTTAATAATCAACTATAAGAATAAGATGAATGTAAGTCATTTTTTCTTGGTTTAGTAATTAAGGTACTTCCAAGTAAAACCTCAGTGTCAGCAGTTGTACAATCTGTGAATGAGAGTAAGATAATATATCCATTTTCTTTAAGGTTTACTGAAGTGGTTCCACAAGATTGGGGTTGAAAATGCACACCTTGGCAGAGCGCGGTGGCTCACGCCTGTAATCCCAGCACTTTGGGAGGCCGAGGCGGGCAGATCACGAGGTCAGGAGATCGAGACCACAGTGAAACCCCGTCTCTACTAAAAATACAAAAAACTAGCTGGGCGTGGTGGTGGGCGCCTGTAGTCCCAGCTACTCGGAGAGGCTGAGGCAGGAGAATGGCGTGAACCTGGGAGGCGGAGCTTGCAGTGAGCCAAGATCGCGCCACTGCACTCCAGCCTGGGCGACAGAGCAAGACTCCGTCTCAAAAAAAAAAAAATGCACACCTTAAAATTTAATTTTCCACTGTATGATGATTAGCTACCTTAGAGCTTATGGAGGTTATGTGCATTCATCCTGATGCTCTCAAAAATTACATTCAGCTCTAAAATTATATTAGGTAGCAATAAACTTGATTTTTAAAAGATGACTATTAACAGTAAGTAAAAATAATAAAGTATGTCATGCAAAACCACACACTATTTTTGGCTAATAAATTTTAAGAGTCACTATGGCATGGTAAATTGTTCACTAACAGTCCATAAATTGGGATTCCATTTGTAACTCGGACACTGAAACTTGGCGTCACCACCATGGGCTAAGCAATTGGGTCCCAAGTTGTTCATCTGTAATAAAAGGTTGTATGTTGATCAAATACAACACAGGAGATCAAATTTCAAATTCTCCAAGTTTATTCCTGGAAGGTGAACATTTCAACCTCGGGTTTTTTGAAGATGTCATAAATTTTTACAAAAAAAAAATGTGACTTCATGAGTGAAAAGAGAAAATCTTTTTTTTTCCTGGACTCATTATATTTCCTCTATTCTGAGAAACACCTAGAAATATGTTAAAGTTGAATAACTTTTTTCGTCTAGATATGAATTATTGTTTCCGCTTACTATTTGATGTGTTTGTCAGCAGTTTTTTAATTCTTTTTTTATTTTTAGTAAATATAAACTTTCTCATAAAGAAAAGGAGATGCTGAGGATAAGAAAAAACTTGAATGAAAGATCACACAAACAACTAAAGGTAGTTTCTTTACGAAGTTTCGAACAAGGGTAGGATCAGCAAGGTAAATGGATTGGGAAAAAATACATTAGCTAAATAGAATTAGAAGTAATTAATTTTTGACTAAACATAATATTGATTGGTAAAATAGATTCATATTTGATAAGATTGATAATGCTTATGCTATATTTAGGTCAATATTTACCCCATCTAGTAAATACCACTCTTTCTCAATTATTTTCTCAAACCGCGAGTAACACCCTTTAACATTTCCAAGGTGATGATCTGGATTTTAGTATCTATCAATAGGAGCGGAGACTTTTCTTTCAACATATATCCTTTTTAATAAGCAGAAATGTACATACACACAAATGCTTATCTTATTTTTTCTGTTTGAGAGGCACAGCCTTATTAATACTCCAGTAATATTCTACTTAAGAAGATATTCAACGGGATATGTAATATAGAATAAGCTAAAAATAAATTCTCACAATGATATTCATTCATTTTTGTAATCAGTTATTTACTAAATGGTGTCAAGCTGTGTTCTACCCCTGGTGATACACTACTGACCAAAACAGATCAAAAAATTAACACCCTTATGAAGTTCGCATTATACTGGAGATGGTCAGCAAACCATAAACACACACTGATAAATTATATGCAGAAAGAAATAGTTCCAGGAAAATGGATCAGATTCATAAGCATGATAGGGTATAGGAGAGATTGTAATTTTAAAAGAGATAGAAAAAAAAATTCCTGGGAAGGTGACATTTAAAAAATGGTTTGAAGGAAGAGTGGGAGTGACCCCCTGGGGCTGTCTGGCAGAGAGCATTTCAGGGTCCAGAAAGAACCAGAGCATAGCCTCAGGAGGGGGAGCAAATGTGCCTGCCTTGCTATAACAGAAAAGGGAAGTGACTACAGCTGGAGTGGAGTGAGCTATAGGAAGAGTAAAGAGAAATAAGATCAGAGGTAATAGAGGTCAGACTATATAGGGCCGTGTATGTCATATTTAGAAATGTGTCCTTTACTCAGAGAGAAGTGTCCTGGTGGATTTTGAGCAGAAAAAAAGTCTCCCATTATATCAGATTTGCTCTGACCTTTTAAGAATAGACTGGGTGGAGGCATGGGCCCCAGTTAGGAATCTATAATAATTATAATATATAATATAATATAATTATATATTAATTATTATATATTTATTTATCTATATATAATTATAATCAGTCACAATAGTGTGCTAATGGACCAATTTCTTAACCTCAGCAAACTACCAGAACCAAAGTTATTTCTAACACATATATGTCCAACATAGATTTCAGGGGTCCTTTGCTCACCATGGTCACTAAGGAGCTCAAACTGGCAGAATCTCTGTCTTGGTGGCTTCTTCAACACGTAAGAAAGGAAAAGGGGATGTGGTGAAATATGAACCTGCTCTCAAAGCTTCCACAGGGAAGTTTCTCATGTCACTACCATTTACATTTTATTATCCAATGGAAGCCATGTGGTCATGTCTAACTTCAAAGAAAATAAAGAAGAGCAATCCTCGTAGGAGCCTGGAAGAGGAAAATGTCACAGATAATTTTTCAGAAACTCCAGCAAGTGGTGTCTTGGACTAGGGTGAATGGTGGAGGTGGTGAGAAGTGGTTGGATTCTAGATATTTTTGGAACGTATAGCCAGAAGTGTTTCCTGACAAATGGGATGTTGGGTTGAGATTAAGGGAGGAGAGAGGAATGATGGGTTTTGAGGATAAACAACTGAAAAGAAGGAGTGGCCATGATTTATATCAAGGAGACTGAAGGTTAAGCAGAATTTTGTAGAACTTAGATGTACATATTTTAAGTATTAGACATTCAAGTGGAGAGCACAAATAAGCCATTGAACATACAAGCTGGTACCTGCAAGGCAGAGGTCTGCACTGGACACAAAAAGTAATAAATTTGAGCATCTAAGTGGCTTTTAAATTTAAATTGAGGTTGGAGATCACCAAGGGAGTCCACAGAGGTCCCAAAACAGAGTTGTCTCACCAGCTGCCACAAAGTTGCAAATTTTAATCTCTGATTTTAGTATTTAATGTATCTCTCTAGATTCATCAGATATAGGTAAGTCCGGGCCTATATAAATACACCATGTTATCTTATATCTAAGTATATTTAGACATATTTGTCCATTCCCTATAACTAGGTGAGATATTTGAAGTATATGCAACAAGTACTGCATAGGAAGTGAAAGCACATTTGCCGGGACACAGTCAGCCCTGCCTGTAACACCAACTCTTACCATCCTTCCAGAGTCCACTGTCTACTCTTTGACACTCAACTCTATTTTTCACATGCAGAATTTCATTTTTATTTGCCTTATTATTTTATATTATATTGGACCAAAAATGTAGTACAGAATTTATCACTTTGTGCAAATATTTTTTTTCTATTATTATTATATATTTAAGAGGTACAAGTATAGGTTTCTTACATGCATATATTGCATCATGGGGAAGTCTGGGCTTTTAGTGTACCCATCACCTGAATAGTGAACTTGTACTTAATAGGTAATTTTTCATGCCTTACTAGCCTCCGATCCTCTCAGCTTTTGAAGTCTCTAATGTCCATTATTCCATTTTTTTATGTTCATGCATATCCATTGTTTAGTTCCCACTTATAAGTGAGCATATGAAGTATTTGAATTTATTTTTCTGTGTTCTATTACTTAGGAAAATGGCCTCTAGTTCTGCCCATGTTGTTGCAAAAGATATGATTTAATTATTTTTATGGCTAAGTAGTATTTCATAGTATATATACACCATATTTTATTTATCCAATCATCTGTTGATGAACACCCAGGTTCATTTCATGACTTTGCTATTGTGAATAGTACTGCATTAAACATATGAGAGCAGACGTCTTTTCTATATAATGGTTTCCTTTCCTTTGGATAGATACCCAGAAGTGAGATTGCTGAATGAAAGGGTAGTTCTATTTTTAGTTCTTTGAGAAGTCTCCTTATTTATGCAAATATTTTAATTGGCTATTTTCTTCATAAAACCATAAGAGTATCTTTCCAGTATTTCCATACAGTGTGAAACAGAGATCTGGAGACAGAGATGGATCTGAAATTTTGTGTATTGAAAAAGTAAATTTAAAATAATTATAATTATATTGTAATAACCAACTATGACTTTTTTTTTGTTTTCTGAGACGGAGTCTCACTCTGTCACAAAGGCTGGAGTGCAGTGGCACGATCTCAGCTCACTGCAATCCCTGTCTCCCAGGTTCAAGTGATTTTCCTGCCTTAGCCTCCCAAGTAACTGAGACTACAGTCATGTACCACCACGCCCAGCTAATTTTTGTATTTTTAGTAGAGAAGAGGTTTCACCATGTTGGCCAGGCTGGTCTTGAACTCCTGACCTCAGGTGATCCACCCATCTCAGCCTCCCAAAGTGCTGGGATTACAGGCGTGAGCCACTGTGCCTGGCCACCAAGTATGACTTCAGTGATAATCGTGATAATCTTATTTGACCTCATAATTCATTATTTATCAAAGGCAGCTTTAAGAATTTAAAACAAGAAAAAAAAATTGGGCAGAGACTGGGTAATGGTTTATTTTGTTTGTTTTATAATTTGAAATTGCAGGACTCCTTTAAGGTCCTCTACACAACTCAGCATTGTGAAACTCCAGAAGAGTGATTCAGAATGTTGTATTGTGGGAGATGGTGATCACTTGAAAGTCTGTTCTGTTGTTGAGATGGAGTTTCGCTGTTGTTGCCCAGGCTGGGGTGCAACGGCACAATCTTGGCTCATTGCAACCTCTGCCTCCCAGGTTCATGTAATTCTCCTGCCTCAGCCTCCTGAATAGCTGGAATTACAGGTGCCCCCCACCATGCCTGGCTACTTTTTTTTTTTTTTTTTGTATTATTAGTAGAGACGGGGTTTCACCATTTTGGCCAGGCTGATCTTGAACTGCTGACCTCAGGTGATTCACCTGCCTCAGCTTCCCAAAGTGCTGGGATTACAGGCATGAGCCATCGCGCCCAGCCTATTTCCCTTTCTCTAATGCAAAATCAACATAGGTAAATGTCTACTGGGTCCGTTTCAGGAAGGGTGGGAGAAAGACTAAAGTGTAAAATCTAAAGCAATTTAGAGAATACAGCTTGGGAGAATCTGACCTAATACTTCTGAATTTCAAACATTTAAAGGTATTCCTTTTTCGTTTTACACATTTTCTAAAACTATTTTACCTAATACATCTTCTGCCATCATTCATTTTGCCTTAGATTAATTATTATGAGATTTATGTTGTAATGTATGCACAGCGAATATTTCACTTTTTCTATGGTGATGAGGCACAACCCACCTATTGTTCTATTAATTTTGATGTTATACTTTAAAAGAAGTAGAAATAGCTTACCTATTTGAACGTAATCTTAGATTTTAAAGAATTCTTTGTCGGAAAAGTATAACATTCTAAGTAAACATAAATAAAACAAAGCAAAACAATCTGAATTGCAGCTTGCTTCCAGGTGTTGCTGATGACAAGGAACTTGAGGAAAATGGACCTCATTGTTCATGATAGCTGAAGAGATAATGTGAGAAACTGAAAATGCTATTTTCATAACTCAGAGGCAGGCAGAGACAAAAAGCGTCAACAACTTATTTTGTCATTTTGAAAGAAAGCTAAGCAAAAACCTTCCTGTAGTTTCATAAGATTTTTCTCCTATTTTAGTATACACAAGTGAGATTGCTGCAAGTTCCATATGCTAAGACCTTAATTAGCAATTCAGTGTACCTGAGGCTGCAGCCTGATGCCATTGTTGCAACTGACTTGGAGAATGAAGTCAGCCTCACTTTGTTCAGTGATTCCTATTTCCACTAACTGCATTGTGAAATCTGGAAGCATCACCTGAGTTTCCCCTTGTTAACCCAAAGCGTATCACAGGGCTCCGGTTGATGTCTAGGGCCCCTGTGCTCTCTCTGCTCTGCCCACACAGCAGCTGTAATCACATTCTGATCATAGGGAGCCTGGTTTTATCTAAGTGCTCCAAATCCGTTGTCTCAAAAAGGGACAGAGTGTCTTTTACTGAAATGAGCTGAAAGCATTTACATTCTCCAAAAGAGCTGTGCTTCCTAAGGATACTCAGAAATTACTAATTGTGTCTGGTGCCAGGTGCACAAAGCAAATCATTTGATTTTGCTTTCACAGTTTTTAAGAAAAAGGAAGGTACATTTACAGAGAGAATCACCATATTGCTTCTCAAGATATATTTATTGTTTCTGGGGATGATACCTGCTTTTTTGTTCAATGTGTTATTCTAGCTCAATTTCCATATATTCTTTTCTTTTTCTCTTTTATTTTCATATTGAATTGTGATCAGAAGAACAAATGGAATTTCATTTTGCAAAGTTCTCTGTTGATTCTATATAAATTTCAGAAACTGTACAGACTATCAGGAGGTTGGTATTTCTTTCTTAAGAAGTTGTTGGTTTGATATCCTTTAAACTGAGTGAGATTAATGGGCATGGATAGATAAGAGCTCATGAACATGCATATTATAACTCATTACTTCTTTTGTTAATGTAAGAACCATAGCTCTTCACAATGTTGTGTTATTTTTCTTTTCAGCTCTAATTTTCATTCTCCTGCTATGTCTTTTTTATCTCATGAATGGTACCATAAAATTATCATTCTTACTGTTGTGTGTGCCACGTTGATGTGGTTCATTTTTTGTAATCTCTAAAGATTAAGACCGATTTTCACTTAACTCGTATAAACCTTTTCCATATATCCCTCAGTTGCCTTAACTGGGTTCAGTTGATATTTTTCTAGAACAATTTTTTAAAGCAAATTAATGATGTCAGGTTTATTCGAATTTGTATTGATCTACAAATGTGTCGGGTTGTTTTTTTCTGGTATAAAATAATTACAGAATGAGTTTAAATGAGCCAATGCACAGATATGTCTATCTGTATAACTCAGTCAAATACTTAGACTATGAAATTTTTTGGGGGGGGTAATTTTATTGTATGTTTGTGTTATTGTTTAATCTTAGATGTGCCACCAAATATATAACTAACATTTTCAGTCATAGTTCAGCCAGATAAATGGAACCAGTAGAAGAAACAAATTAAGGGATTTATTGTAAAGTTTTGGCTTAAACAATTCTGGAGTCCCCTAGGCAGTCAAAGATCTGTAGAGCAGTACATCAGGAAGAAAAGATTGAAATTCTCAACCATAAATAAAAGCTTCACTCTAACAGTAAAATATTTTTTTCTTCCAGGAAAATTCAGTACCATTCTAAGGACTTTCACAGACTGAATCAGACCTACCAGATTATCTAAGAAAATCTTTTAGTCCACTGACTGTGAATGCTAATTATACTAATCTAGGTAAGTGATTGATTGAATAACTGGGTATGGTATGATAGCCAAGTTGACTTATAAAACTGACCATTACAGTCCAACACTTGTCAACTTGACATCCATGTACATCTTTTAACACCAAGCTTAATCTCCAATTAAAGACAGTAACAAAGTCATGCTTTCAAGCTAATGTGATATAAGTATCTAGATATAACCAAAAGTGCACTATGGCTATGGCTTTGTGTTTTGTTGGTTTAGATGTCTTAATCCAGAGAGAGAAATGCTGCCACTAGGAGGCACAATAATGATCCCATTGAACTAAAAATCGAGATTGTCACCAGCCTCTTTGGTCTCCTAAAGTCTCTGAAACAACAGGTAAAGGAGGCCATTTCCCCAGAGAAGGATCATAGTCCTTATGCAATGTTTACTTTTCTCCCTGATATCCTGTAACTTAAATACTGTGATGTAAAGTTAGCTGTTAGTAGTATATCTCATGTGAAATGGAAAGAGATTTGAAAGGAAAAGAAATTTTTCATATATATATGCATATATATAAATATTCATTAAAAACAAGGAATAAATGCACATAAATATTACAGTCTTCATGGCTACAACTGATTGTGGGTTCTTAGCTAATATTTATAACCACTACTTCTACTATCATTCCAGTATCTCAGCTGATTGTGGGTCATTGCCTGGTGAGGTAATCTGAATCTTTATTACTGAAGGGTGTGGGCCATCAGCAGTCCTGCTAGAGCTGGGTTGTTGTAGTTTTCCACTGACTTTAATCATAGGACGTAGCAATGCTAGGAAATGAGTTAAGAGATCTCCTGTATTTCAGACATATTTTTCCTTACTTTCACTGTGTAGCAATAGCAAACCAATATTTTCTCAGAAGTCAGGATCAATCACCCTAGTAAGTATAGAAAGTCCCTTTTATCTATTGGTTCAGAGACACGAAGAGACTAAAATGACAGGTGACCATCTCATTATTGTGCCTCCTTGTGGAAGCGTTTCTTTCTTTAGACTAAGATATCTAAACCAACAAAACAAAAAGCCATAAGGAAAGAAAGTAAAAACTTTCTAGTGGTAATAGTGAATGTTGCCACACTCAGTTTGACTATTTGATTCCTGAATCTGTGAATTGTGGCTATGTGAGAAACAGCACCATATATTGATGCTGACTCAGAGCACATAGAGCTTTCTGAAGAAACTTGTCCCAGCATTGCAAAATTTCTGACTACCTCGTTGTATAACTGAGCCTCCAAAAGGCCATTCCACTGTTCTATCAAGTCAGCTCCATTCATGTGGTAAAACCAGTAAATTCCATGAGTTTGGGCTCATTGTTATATTTATTTTGCTATGAAGTGAGTTTCTCAGTCAGAATCAATGCCTTGTGTAATATTATGACAGTGGATAAGGCATTCTGTAAGCCCACGAATGCTAGTTTTGTCAGAAGCATTGAATGCAGGAAAGGCAAATCTGTATCTATTAGGTTGGTGAAAAAGCAATTGCAGTTTTTGAAGTTAGGTTTTGCACCAGCCTAATAGAGTTAAGTGTCTATTTCAGTAAGAACAATATGCTGCCCCCTTCCATGGCAGGAGTGGCTCGATATAATCAACCTGCCAGGTAGATGACTGATCATCCTGGGGAATGGTGCCATATCAGGAATTTAGTGTTGGTCTTTGCTATTAGAAGACTGGGCACTAAGAAGTGGCTGGAGCTAGTTCTCCTTGGTGAAAGGAAGTTCATGTTGCATAACTTCCAACTTTGCCACTGTAGCCACTTTAAGAACCTATTGAGCAGTGGCACTTATGGCTAAGAAAAGAGGATGACAGGTAGCTATGACAGGACATCTTATCCATGTAATTTTTAAAACTAATTTGAAAATTACTAAAATTATTAAAATCCCACTCTGTTAAGGTCACCCTTTCATAAGCATTCACATGGATACAAAATATTTCACGGTATTTGCCTACTAAGTGAGGTTGATCCACATATTTCTTCCCCAGACCTCTTTGCCACCACTTTTTCAATTAAATATCTTCCAAGTCCCTGACCATCCAGCCAAACAATTGGCTAGATCTCATGAATCAACATCTACTAGTAACTCTGGCAATTGTTTCTTCCAAACAAAATGTATAAGCAAGTTCTAACAACTTTATTATTTTCCTTCAGGGATGTACCAGGAATGACCCATCATGCTCAGCTGTCCACTTTCAGATGTTGCCTGCATATCACATAAACTAGGCCTGAGTTTTATTTTGCTCGGTCAACTGATCATAAGAAACTTCCCAGGAAGCCACAGGTATAGGCTGATATCATATATATCACTTCCATATGTGAAAATAGAGAGCTGCTGAGCAAATTATGGCTTGGTGGGTCAGAAAATACCCAGTTCATGATGGGCAACTCTGGTTGTTTGCTAACTCAGTGGCTCATGGGTAAACATTTAGTCTCTAGTCTCTATTAAGGCCAATAGGAAGCCAAAGATGTATCTCAAAAAGATAATAGTTATCCACAGAGGATAACTGAGCTTTGCTTCAAAATCCTAAGGATCATTTCTGTGATCCATCAATAAGCGCCTGCCAAAGGCGTATCTTGATCTGCCACAGTATCTTGATCTGTATCTTGATCTGCCACAGACATTTAAAGCATCATTGGATCTGCTAGATCACATGGCTCAAGCATAGAATCAACATGCATGGCAGCTTGGAACTGTTGAGAAGGCTTATTTTGTTGTGGACCCCACTCAAATTCAGCAATTTTTTACATCTCTCAATAATGAGCTGATATAGCAAACTCAAATGGCAAACATGTTGCCTTCTAAATCCAGAAAGACTCACTTGGCATTGTGCCTCTTTTTTGGTTCAGCCAGATGCAAGAATTTATACTTTCATTAAAAAGTATATCTTGATGTGCTACATACACATCACTGATCTCCTAGAAATTTTACTGAAGTGAAAGGTCTTTGTATTTTTGTCAGATTAATTTTCCACTTTCTGTAACACAAATTTCTTATTTATAAATCTAAAATAACTGCCATTTCTTGCTCAACAGGTCAAATTTGCATAATACCATCAAGGTAATAATGGATCAGCATAATGACTTGTCGGAAAAAAAACATGATGAATGTTCCTCTAAAATAAATTATGACATAGGAGTAGAAAGTTGATATACCTTTGAGACAGGGTACTGAAAGTATACTTCTTGTTGTCGATCAACAGATAGTGAGAAAAAAGCATTTGCCAGATTAATAGCTGCATACAAAGTACCAGGAAATGTGTTAATTTGCTCAAGTGATGAACCTACATCTGTAAGAGCACGTGCAATAACTATAGGATTGGTGTGGGGACACACTGAACTCTGTATAAGACACACCTGAGCAACAGCTTTAATGCCTACCCGGTCTCTGTAAACTCCTGTTCTGACTGGTGGACTCTGCTAACATTTTGTGTCTCTGGTAATTAATGTCACTTCACACCCAGTGTCAAATAATTCACCAGAATTCAGATTATTTCCCTTTCCCCATTGCAAATTCACCTTGATAAATGTCCATAGTTTCCTTTTGGGAAGGCTGAGAGAAAGATTAAAGTATAAATATTTAGCAATGTAGCAGAGTCCTCACTCAAGGGGTCCCAACCTCCCCTTTAATCAAGAGGATCTGGGTCCGTAAACTGACTCATATCTGGAAACAGATTAAGGAGCCATCATTCCCTGTTTTGGTGATTTCAGTGAAACTTCTGTTCACTTGACTTCAGGGTGCTTTTAGAGGGCCAAGCTTTTGTATTGTTTCCTTGGTTGTAGACGGTTTCCCGAGGTGGGTTTCACAGGTGTTGTGTATTGAAGCACTAAATTTTTGTTTGGTGTAATTCAGGCTCTAGTACAGTAGATGGAACATGCAAGTAAGAGCCAGCAGATAGGCTCTTAGCCATGCTGTCTCCTCTTGACCCAGACATTTTCATTTATACAGATCAATTAAGAATGTAGTATATTGGCCAGGCTCGGCGGCTCACACCTGTAATCCCAGCACTTTAGGAGGCTGAGACAGCTGAATTGCTTGAGCTCAGGAGTTCAAGACCAGCCTGGACAACACGATGAGACACCTCCAAACTCTACAAAAAATACAAAAACAGTAGAGAGGCATGATGGTGCACACATGTAGTCCCAGCTACCTGAGAGGCTGAGGTGGGAGGATGGCTTGAGCCTGGGAGGCAGAGGTTTCAGTGAGCTGAGATTACACTACTGCACTCCAGCCTGGGCAATAGAGCCTGTCCATAAATAAATAAATAAATAAATAAATAAATAAATAAATAAATAAATAAAGTAAAATTAGTATATTGCTTATCTGTTTTCTAGTTACATCAAGGTCCAGAAGCAAGCACTATAGGTGTTGTGAGTCAGACTATTCCGATTGCTGCTTTGACTTTACTGTCCATCACGGTAACTATAACCACACTGTCTTTGGTAATCAGGTACCCCCACTTGGCCTGTGTCTCCCTGGGATGCTATTAACCCTGTTACATTTAAGGATCTCAGCTCATTAGTAGCAATTTCCACTGTTATCTTTGACCTATAGAGAAGAGCTACCACAGAGTTCTTCAAGGATACTGAGACTCCTCTCACAACTTATGTTCTTATGGTCATAATGAAAGATGTATTCTCTGGATGCACTTGGTATGGGTGAGCAGGTCTTACGTTATAAATCTTCTGTAATATTTCAATATCCCTAAACCTTTAGACATCTTCTTTTGCAGTATAACAAGGCAGTTCTGGCATTTAATCTTGATTTAGTGTAGGCTGCTTTTTGCTCCATGTTTCAGATACCCAAACAAACTGTTAAAGATCTTTTACATTCTCAAGCTAAAATCCAGAATCTCTGTTTAGTGGGCTCATTTCTGCTCATGTATTCCCATTCCAATTATCAGGCTCCCATTCCTTTTCATTTAATGCCTGCATTTAACTGAAGATGCATTGCAAGGTTGGGAATTCAATGTCTGATGCAATTTAGCCACTCTCAGGATGAGGCTGTGGGTTTGGTCTTCAATAATTTCAGCCCTGTGGCTACAGGAGATAAGGGTTTTATTTATGACAGACATAAAAGCTTTTAATTCATTTATGCAGAACTTGAGATGGGAATTTGAAACCCTGAGTTTATTCTTTTTCTACTTTCTCCAGTGCAGTTATGAGCAACTAATCAATCTCATTATACTAGTTAGTTTGACAAAAATGTTGTCAAATATATGGTCACCCAGAACCTTTTATAAGTATTTGATTAGGAGTATCCAATGGTGATATTTTGCCTATCTGTATTATCACATCATGCCATGGACTGTCAGTGCTCTCCTTACTACTGGAAATAGTGTCATTATTTCTTTAAATCTAATCAGAATAGAATAACAATAACAGAAACCAAGAATTAATTCAAGAAACGTAAGATTCTGTTTTTCTAGAATCACTTCTGATATCAAAATCTGTATCAACAAAGTTTCATACACAGAAAAAGAATCAGTAGGAGATACGTAGATTAAGGAACTTATTAGAAAGAAGTGGCATATGGGATTTTGAAGGCTGGCTAGGAAGTTCATAATCCATAGGTAGTCCATAAGGAAGGGCAGGATGAAACTTTGAGTATGAGTTGAAGCTGCAGTTTGCAAGTAGAATTTTTTCTTCAGTGAATTCTCAGCTTTATTTTTGAGGCATTTCCATTGGTTAAATAGTGCCCTCCCCAGCTTATCTAGGATAATCTCTTTTATCTTTATCACTGTGTTGGCCAGGCTGGTCTCGAACTCCTGACCTCAAGTGATCTGCCCGCCTGGGCCTCCCAAAGTGCTGGGATTACAGATATGAGTCACTGTGACTGGCCTAAAGTAGACTTAGACTTATAGCATTTTATTACTCATTTACCTAATATGGTAAACATTTAGCTCCTCTAGTTTCCTGGAAAACTGTGGAAGTTCTATTTAATAAAATACTAGATGACTTAGGATAATGTGTAAAAAAAATTAATATTTGTCTCAAAGAAAATTTTTTTTCCTAGCAATAATGTGATTAAACTAATTAATATTTTAAATGCTTCGGGCAATATCTGTTCCATTTAAAATGCTCAATATATATAAGATACTTTTACTTAAGAGGCCGCAGAAAATAATACTGAAGACTGCAGGCTGTGAGGAAAGAGTACTTTAATTTAAAACCTAATTTTGCCACTTATTACATATATTATCCTAAGTAAATTTTTTAACTTAGTTTCATCACCACACGAATACAACATAAAAAATATATGTATTTCCTGTCCCATAGTGTTGCCAATAGAATTATAAGTGATTGTATGTATAAAACCTTTAAATTACTAAATTTATTATTAATATCAGCAGATTGTTAATAAATATCAGAAAACAAAGCAACATGAAACAACTTTAATTTATACTTGGTAATAAATTTTAAAACTTTCTGGTAATTACTGACATCATCATAAATCAGGATTCCAGGTTAAAAACTCCAAGTGTTCTTGTTTAATTTCATATTCTTTACATGCTGAGTCTTATGCTTCTACAATTTCTTCACAGCTGCTCTTAAATTACATTCCACTGCTAGATCCCTTTTCCAGATTGTCTTCACTTAATATGATTTATTTAAAAATTCCATAATTAATCATCATTTTGAAACTCATATTTTAGAAATCTAGAGTTTTCTTATTAAATGTTAGGCATTCTCCAATATATGACACTTGCTTATGTGCAAAATAAAATCTATGCTTTTTCATATCTCATAGAAGGCATACCACAATTTTCTACAGCTGATCTTTCCAATATTGCTCACTAAAGTTTATATCTCAGTTTCATCAGACCAACCTCTTTCCCAGTCCAGTTGTCCATATGAAATAATGAATATGAAAACCATTTTTCATCTTATTCTATTAATCTCATGCTCATTTAGAAACCAGCTAAAGGTCAGGCGTGGTGGCTCACACCTGTAATCCCAGCACTTTGAGAGGCCGAGGTGGGTAGATCACAAGATCAGGAGATTGAGACCATCCTGGCTAACACGGAGAAATCCCGTCTCTACTAAAAAATACAAAATATTAGCCGGGCATGGTGGCAGGAGCCTGCAGTCCCAGCTACTTGGGAGGCTGAGGCAGGAGAATGGTGTGAACCCAGGAGGGGAAGCTTACAGTGAGTCAAAATTGTGCTACAGCACTCCAGCCTGGGTGACAGAGTGAGACTCCGTCTCAAAAACAAACAACAACAAAAAAAACAGCTAAAATATCTGAAATAAAAAACACATAAATATTAATTCAAATAAAATGAGTTTTAATTTATAACTATATTTTAAAAGTTTATTATTTTAAACAAGTCAAGATATACCCCTTCTTTTTTAATTAGTAAAAGAACAATACCTGGCTTTCTGTAAAGTAATTAAATTAAGCAAATACAAGCACACTATGTTGAGTTTATAGTTGTGATTATTAATGTTATATGTCCATTTACCTGGGCCATGGAGTGCCCAGACAATTGATAAAACATTATTTTTGGTGTGGCTGTTCGGGTGTTTTTAGATGAGATTAACATTTGAATCAGTATACTGATTCAAAGTAAAGCATATTGCCTATCCCAATATGAGTGATTCTCACTCAATTAGTCAAAGACCTGAGTAAAACCAAAAGGCTGACCCTCCTGTGGATAAGGAAGAACTCTTCCTGACTGGCTGCCTTTTAGCTGGACATTCACTTATTTTTTTTTTTTTTTTTTTTTTTCAGCCTGGAGGTTTGAGCTGAAACATCAGCTCTTCCTGGGTCTTGAGCCTGCCAGCCTTTTGACTTGAACTGCACCATGTGCTTTTCTGGATCTGCATAATTATGAATGCAGATATTGGGATGCCTCATCCTTCATAATTAGATGAGTCGATTCCTTATAAAACTATATGAATATTTATTCATCCTATTGGCTCTGTTTTTCTGAACAGCCCCAACTAATACAGATTTTGGTACCAAGTGTGGTTCTAGGGAAACATAATTTTAAGGATGAGTTTTCTAACTGATCCTGGGGTTTTTGAAATTGAACCTCTGATTAGATTTAAAGATGATCATGAGTCTATTTGCAGTAGTAAAGAGTATACTAATGGTCCATAATGAAATTTTAAAATATAGATATGCAAAATTTTAGCATCGGATGCTCCTGCTCAACATCTTATAAAAAGCAAATATTTCAGTGATTGTGTATATGATACTTTTAAACATGTTGCCAAACTAAGAAATATAATGAGATTGGCTAGTTGCACCTAAAGTTGCTAGACAAAGTGAGGAATGAAATAATGAGCTTGGAAATTCCAATTCCAGCTCATGCACTCAATAAATGACCTGAATCTAATGTGTGTGCCCTTAAGGAAACAGTTCTCCTATAACCACTGGACTGAGAATGCTAAACATCAAATTCAGGGTCTTATCCTGAAGCTTTCTGAATCACAATGCAAGTTGAACTTTTACAACCTCATAGTGTTTCTACTGGTAAGTGAGGTCTTTGATTGGGAAAGAATGGAACATTGAAAGTTGAAATGAATATGTGTGGGAAAACATTGTTTAGAAAAATGGAGCCCCTAAATTTTGATTAGTCATCTTTTTTTTTATTATACTTTAAGTTCTAGGGTACATGTGCACAACGTGCAGGTTTGTTACATATGTATACATGTGTCATGTTGGTTTGCTGCACCCATCAACTGGTCATTTACATTAGGTATTTCTCCTAATGCTATCCCTCCCCTATACCCCCAGCACAAGACAGGCCCTGGTGTGTGATGTTCCCCGCCCTGTGTCCAAGTGTTCTCATTGTTCAATTCCCACCTATGAGTGACAACATGCACTGGGCTGGTTTTCTGTCCTTGCAATAGTTTGCTCAGAATGATGGTTTCCAGCTTCATCCATGTCCCTACAAAGGACATGAACTCACCATTTTTTATTGCTGCATAGTATTCCATAGTGTATATGTGCCACATTTTCTTAATCCAGTCTATCATTGATGGACATTTGGGTTGGTTCCAAGTCTTTGCTATTGTGAATAGTGCCACAATAAACATACTTGTGCATGTGTCTTTATAGTGGCATGATTCATAATCTTTTGGGTATATACCCAATAATGGGATTGCTGGGTCACATGGTATTTCAAGTTCCAGATCCTGGAGGAATCGCCACACTGTCTTCCACAATGGTTGAACTAATTTACATTCCCACAAACAGTGTAAAGACATTCTTACTTCTCCACATCCTCTCCAGCATCTGTTGTTTCCTGGCTTTTTAATGATTGCCATTCTAACTGGCATGAGATGGTATCTCATTGTGGTTTTGATTTGCATTTCTCTAATGACCAGTGATGATGAGCTTCTTTTCATATGTTTGTTGGCTGCATAAATGTCTTCTTTGGAGAAGTGTCTTTCATATCCTTCACCCACTTTTTGATGTTTTTTTTTTTTCTTGTAAATTTTTTTTAAGTTCTTTGTAGATTCTGGATATTAGCCCTTTGTCAGATGGGTAGATTGCAAAAATATTCTCCTATTCTGTAGGTTGCCTGTTCACTCTGATGGTAGTTTCTTTTGCTGTGCAGAAGCTCTTTAGTTTAATTACATCCCATTTGTCAATTTTGGATTTTGTTGCCATTGATTTTGGTGTTTTAGTCATGAAGTCCTTGCCCATGCCTATGTCCTGAATGGTATTGCCTAGGTTTTCTTCTAGGGTTATTATGTCTTCTTTACCAGTGGAAGAGGCCTCTTCATGCCCCGTAGAAGTGGAAGCTGACCTCTGAAGGAATTAACTCTGTATTTCCTGAGGAAACTATAATGACCTTACCTGAGGCAGTTGCCATGCAAGACAAGGCTGAGTTTCCTCAAGAACCACCACTATCACCCATCTTGGCTTCTAGATCTATAATTTACCTCAAATTCCAGGAGGTCCATAAAGATGATATGCAAAGTGTAATACATTAGGAGGTGTATTCGAGTCCAAAATAACTACTTTCCTAGTTGATACAGACAGAAATCTAGGGAATATGCATAAGAATGGATATTAAGAGTATAGGATAATAATGGAAGAAAGATAAAGTTGGATCAGAGAAAAGTTATTGATATGGGCTCACCAACCAGAGATTCAGTATTTATTATTACAGCCAAGGAAGTTAGAAACTGCTCTCACAGTGTGTTTGTTTTGTTGGATGCAACAAGATCAAAAGGTAGCCCACTATGAGCCAATTGATTTAATGTTGAGGAAAAGATTCAAACGCCTAAGGATTGTTAGAGTGAATTTGTAATTTAAGACTTACCTACAACAGAAGGATTGAGAAGACATACTTATGACTAATAAAGTGAAAAATAAATTTGTGAGGGAGCATCAGCAACATTGAGGAACTATGTGATCACTCTTTGCTACAGGTCAGACCTCACAGTGGATACTGCAGTCACTGAATTAAGGCACCTAAATGCAGTGGAGGTAATAAAATCTGAAAGTGGCAGGGGCCATGTGGCAGCCCTCAACTGACAGAGATAAGGTGGAGTGTGATTATCATGATAGACAGCAGAGTCAAAGCAGCAGTCAGAGTAGTCTGACTCAAGAGACCTATAGCATTGGCTAAATTATCATGGTGTTCCTAAATTAAAAATGATAGTAAGCCTACTAAATACTTTCTCGATTAGTATTCACAAAATAGTTCCAGGTCAAGTGAACAAAAGTTTAACTTGAATAATAAAAACAGAGTCATGGCTCCTCAGTCAATTCCCTGGCTTGAGCCATTTTATAAACCCAAAACCCCTTGAATGAAGAAGAGGCTAGATTTTCATAAAAAAGGATCCTGATTTGCTGCCAAAAATTTTACTACTGTTAATCTTTCTCATAGCCTATAACAAAAAGAATTACATCTTTTTACCTGAGTCACTGTTCACTGGTGAAAAGGAAATAATAATAATACCTTTTGAAAACTATTGGACACTGTCTCTGTACTGACCAGGAAACCCAAAATTTCACTGTGGTCCACCAGAGTAGGGACTTAAGAAGGTCAGATGATCAATAGAATTTTAGCTTAGGTTCATCTTATGAAGGACTCAGTAGGTCCCTGAACTTATACTACTACTATCAAAGCTTAACCAGATGATGTCTACTATTACAGCTCTGTACCAAATACCGTATCATTGCTTCAGTAAATTAACACAACCTCTAGCACCTGGTTTGCAGTTGTTGATTTGGTATGCAGCTCTTGATCTGGAAAATGTTTTTTTTTGTCCAATAAAGTCATGTGTCACAAAAGAATGAGGATAAATTCTGAGAGATGCATCATTAGGTAATTTTGTTGTGTAAACATCACAGAATATATTCACACAAACCTAGATGGCATGGCCTATGACACACCTAGGCTATATAGTACACCCTGTTGCCCCTAGGCCATATATCTGTTCAGCATGTTACTATACAAAATACTGTAGGCAACTGTAAGACAATCATACATATGTGTGTATCTAAACATCCCTAAACATAGAAAAGGTACAGTAAATATATATGGTGTCATAATCTTATGAGGCTATTGTTATATGTATGGTTTTTTATTGACAGATATGTTTTTATGCAGTACATGACTGTACTTGCTATAAAAGATCTCCAGAAGCAGTTTTCTTTCAACTGGCAAGGCCAGCAATATACCTTCACTATCCTACTTCAGGAGAATAGAAACCCTCCTTCCCTAGGTCGTAATTTCATTCACAGGGATCTTAATCATCTTTTCCTCTATAAAATATTACACTAGCCCACAAAATTGATTAATTCTGATAAGGCCTAGTGAGCAAGAAGTTGCAATTATTCTAGACTTAAAGGTAAGTCATTAGCATTTCAGAGGATAAAAATAAATATGATAAAAATTCAAGGTGATCCCAATGGTGATCACCCTGAATGGGTGGCAGGTTGATTGCATTGGACTGCTTTTATCGTGGAAGAAGCACCATTTTGTTTTTAGTGGAATAGATACCCTCTGGATATAAATTTGCCTTTTCTGAACACAATGCTTCTGTCTTCTGTAGACTTATGCAATGCCTTATCCATTGTGGTGGTATTCTACACAGCATTGCTTCTAATAAAAAACTCACTTCACAGCAAAAGAAGTGTGATAATGGGCCATGCTCATAAAATGTACCAGTCTTCCCATATTCTCCACACCATAAAGTTTCTGGCTTGACAGAAGAGTGGAATGACTTTTTGAAGTCCCAGTTACAGTGTCAACTAAGTGACAATATTTTACAGGACTGGAACTAGGTTCCCCAGAAGGCTGTACATGCCCTAAATCAGAATCCCATATATGATGTTGTTTCTCCTATAGCCAGGATTTGTGGGTCCATGTATCAAAGGGTGGAAAGTGGATTAGCACTGCTCACTATTACCTCTCAGGGATCCATTATAGTAATGATTGCTTCCTATAGCCACAGTCTTATACTCTGCTGGCATGAAGCTCTTAGTTACAAAGAGGGAAGTGCTTCTACTGGAAGACACAACACTAATTCCATTGAAGTGGAAGTTAAGACTTCCATTCTGCCACTTGGAGCTCCTCATGCTTCTGAATCAACAAGCAAAGATGGAAGCTACTGTGTTATTCTATTTTCTGTTGCTTAAAATACAATATCTAGAACCGGATAAATGATAAAGAAAATAAATTTATTTCATACAGTTATGAAAGTTGAGAAGTCCAAGATAGAGGGGCTACATCTGGTGAGAGCCTTTTTTCTGGTAAGGATTTTCTACAGAGCCCCAAGGCTGAGCAGAGCATCCCATGGCAAGGAGGTTGAGTGTGCTAATGTGCTAGCTCAGGCCTCCTTTCCTTTTTTTTTTTTTTTTTTTTTTTAATAAATCTACCAGTTACCCTCTCATGATAACTCATTAATCCATGAATAGATTAATTCATTCACAAGGGCAGAATCCTCATGATTCTTAAGGGGCCCACCTGTCAATATTGCCATATTGGGAATTAAATTTCAACATGAGTTCTGGTGAGGATACTCACACCCTAGCAGCTACTATGCTGGCTGATGTAACGGATCCTGAATAACTAGGGGAAATTGGACTACTCTACTCCACAATGAAGGTAAAGAGGAATATGTCTGAAATACAGGATATTCCTTAGGGAACCTCTTAGTATTACCATACTCTGTGATTAAGGGAATGGAAAGCCAAAACAACCCAATCCAGACAGGACTACTAATAACCCAGATCCTTCAGGAATGAATCCTTCAATGAATGAATTTTTACTCCACCGAGTAAAAAAGTCATGATCAGCTGAAGTACTTGCTGGAGGCAATGGTTAGTAGAAGAAGATACTTCTAAATACCAGTTATCATTGCACAACCAGTTACAGAAATGAGGACTGGAATTATCATGAGTATTTCCTCCTTATTTTGTTATAGATAAGTTTCTGTATTTGTACACATATCAAGCCAATATCTCTGTTTCCTTTCCTCTCTTATTCTTTTATGTAATATAAGATGTGTTAATTTTACATCATAGTATTTATTATTAATTTTCATCATAATATTTAAGTTGCAGAATATTGAGAGAGTATACTTTACTCATAGACATTTTATTCTCTTCTAGGAAAAGGGTTAGTATCTTGTCAGTTGTCCACGGGATAGTTGTATCATGTTGGTCATTCTATTGTACTTATTTGGAAATCGAGTATGGTTTAAAAAGATCTATGTAGGTGCCCCGTTGACAGTGGGTGAACTTATGAAATATTTTTTATGATTCAACTTGATTGGTCCACTGGGTACACAGACATTTCATGAAACATTATTGTGAGAGTGTCTTTGAGGGTGTTTCTGGATGAGCCTGACTCTGCAAAGTATTGTCTGTGTCATCTGTCTCTCTTAGCTCATTGGAATCTTAGTTTCCTAACAGATGATCAACAACTTTTATTTCATTTGTATGCTTACAATATCATAAAAGCACTTGTGGTGTTATGAATGATATGAACATATATTGTTTTTCCTTCAGTTCCTGGCTTCTAGTTCCCATAAGCTCTTACTACAGTCTTTTATTAGAATATTGGTGTGTTAGGTCTCAGGGGCAGGCCTCCGGAAACAGAATCTGTCTGACCTTCTCCTGTACTCCTTTCACCCGCCCCAAGGCAAGACTTTAATATTCCCCTGTCTTTCTAATTATGGGTCTTAAAACCCTCCCCACAGAAGATCTCATTCTGTATCCCGGGGGAAGAAATGCTGACATCATGAAGCTTCCACAAAAACTCAAGAAGACTGGTTTTGGAGAGCTTTCCATAAGCTGAACACAGGAAGGTTCCTGGAGGATGGGCATCGAAGGGAGGGCCTGGAAGCTCCCAGTCTCTTCCCCCATACCTCATTCGTCTGCACCCTTTGTAATATCCTATCTAATAAACCAGTACATGTGTTTCCCTGAATTCCGTGAGCTGCTTCAGCAAATTAATCAAATCCAAAGAGGGTATTGTGGGGGCTCCAACTTGAAGCCAGCTGATCAGAAATTCTAGAGGCCTAGACTTGTGACAGGTGGGGCAGGGGTAGGTCTTGGGGACTGTGCCCTCACCCTGTGTGATTTGACACAATCTTCAGGTAGATAGTGACAGAATTTCATTGGAGGATACCTAGCTAGGTATCCTCCAATGATATTTGGTGTGGGGGGAAAGTCTTCCCTAAAATAGCATGTAACCATTCAGTACATCAATTGAGTTACTTGATTTTCTCCTTACTATGTTATCTGTTAGTATTTTGAAGAAAGTCAATGTAAAATGTAGAAACCTTTAACAAACAGAAAAAGAAATAATTTAAATTTGTTATTTACAAAGACATAGAATTCTACACAGTTTTAAGGTAGAAAATAACATACTGAAAAAACTGGGTTTCCCAAAGTAGGAAACAAATACACTCTTCAATAAGAACAAACTAACATACAGTTGAATGTATTATTAATATTTTTTTCCAAATAGATTCTATTGTTATTTTTAATAATTCTGAACTATCCTTATTTTACCTCACTTTTATTTCTTAAATCTATTAAGAATGATTTCATAGATCCTTATTTCCTAAATGTACAATGACATTTTAAGGAACACATGTCTAAATCTTCCCTTTGCTTATGCTTTCCTTTACTTTTACTTCTACTTCAATTATTTTATGAATGGAGTTTAATTTTCTGGCTTGTAAATCTTGTATGAATAAATTCAAAAACAATTTCTTAGATATATTTTATTATGGAGAATTTATCTACATATACATATTAATTATGAATGCAATAAGAATAGAGTATTATAAAGAAATTTGTAACTTGGAAAGAATTCACAGTAAATCAACTATAAAATAGGTGCTGAAGTTGAAGTCATAAAATGGAAATGTAAAGAAGGGCAGATATTAAGTCAGAATGAAAGTGTAAGCAAAGGATGAAAGCTGTGAATTAGTGATATGTATCAGAGAAATATAAACAAATGAGCTTGAATGAATACATTTTTTTCATCAAAGCACACAGAAAGATAAATGTGTATATGCTGATAATGTCCACACTGACAAAGGTGTTTAGTGCCAATCTAAGAGGCCTGAAATTTTTTTGGTTATTGTTTGCAAATAGAGAAGTATCACAGGAAGGAAATGTTCTGGAATGACTAATTTGTTGGAATATATAGAATTAATTTTACATTGGGGAAGGGGATGGAAACAAATTAGATATTGGAGAATAAATTTTAAGAGGAACACCAACTTTGGAGATAAATATAGGAAGTCAAGACATTAGATTTTATTTCCTTGGAGAAAATATAGATCAGCCAAGGAAATAATCTAATGACTGAATTTTGATATATACTATACTTAAGAAGTGAGAGAAAGAATAGAATAATGAAGAATTCAAGTAGTTATATAAAAAAAGAAACAATATAGAGTAAAGTCAGCTAAGACTAAGATTATGGTGTCTTAATTATTATAATATATTGGTTATAACTGACAAATATTTTATTTATAATTGTTTTTCCATGTTAATAAACAAAATTGGTTTAGGGTTTGCCACTGCATATAAACTCTCTGTTTATAATAGACTGAGAATGGAGTGAGAAAATGTGCATTTTTTAATCCATATTGGAAATTTTTAGGAGGAAAGAAATTATGTTCCCCTTGATTTTTCTTTAATTTTCACAGAAAATCTTCAGGCAGATGTGTGCAGAAGTTAAAAGTTTAGAAGGGCTTAAACTCTTTTCATATAAATACACTGGTCAATTTAACTTTTCTAAGAGAGTTTAATACATATATTCATAATTCATTTATTCCTTCAAAATTGTAATTCATCTAGAATTCAAAATTAATAGATATGTAATTGAGCATAATATACTTCAATCTGATTCAGATTAATGAACATTAATATGTTGACACTCTTCTGTATGCATGTTATAGTCCATCAATTTTTCTGTTAATGTAAGTGCTATCAAAATTGAACACAATAGTTTCATTAACCCTTTTCCTGTTTAGAAAAAAAAGTGCAGCTCGCTGCCAGTGCTCATTTAAATGTACATAAACATACTCTTTGAGGCTGAAGAAAATCTGACTAATTTTCAATGTGAAAATAAAACATAAAAACTGTTTTTGGAGTTATTTCTAAACAGAACTAACATCAGAATCGTCTGAATCATCAGAATTGTCTATTTTGGAAAAACTGGATTCATCAAATGGATCTTCGCCCAACAACCATTTGAGGATGATGTTAACATAATGCATAGGAATGCTATGTTTTCTAGAATATGACATTTTCAGGGACCAAGAATTACTATATTTTGTAAATGAAAATACCATCACTAAAAACAGAATCTTATAAATAGAATGATATCTTTTGTTTCCAAACTTGGCATACTAGAGTGATGAGAAAATAATAATAAAAGAAAAATAATTCGTGGCAAAGTTATCTCAGGGTAAATGCTGCAGCCGCAAGCACTACCAGTAAGCATTCACAGGGTGAATGAAAAAAAAAAGTTAATATATGTATCTTCTTTCTAATTCTTGTTAGGGTCACTCGTCAAAAGAGTACACTTAAGTGACTTTAATTTTACATCTCTCTGAGCCTCTTTTCTTCCTTCTCCTTTAAGAAATTTACTTGCCACTCAGTGGGCCATTTTATTCTAAATACTTACAATTTTCTTTAACTCAGAGAAACTGCCCTTGTTAACATGACAAACCACCCTCCTTTGTTCTTGTTTGTGTTTTCTTTTTCTGAAATGTGTTTTAAAAGTTTTCTCAGTTTTATTTCATGAATTATATTTTATATGCTCTGCTTAACACAGCCAAGGGAGAGAAACAAGTTTCTGTGTTAATTGAAATTGCCAACACATCTTTTAGTGAGCTCCGTTCTATCTGGAGGATTGCCCTAAGGTGGTCTTTTCTGCAAATGGGCTGAGTAGGGTATAGACTATTAGAATGGGAATAGGTTTTAATTAATATAGTAAAAACTATGTTATCATTGTAGATAAATTTAGGAATTTTCTACTATGTCAAGCACCTAGAATGTAATTTTCTCCTGTTGGTTATTTTATGATGAGATAGAGCCGCCTGAGTCTGGTCTGGTATTTATACCACCAAAATACCTGTATTTGACACTTATATGGCAGACGCCAATGTATAGAAGGAACCACTCCTAACAGTTTAGATTAACAATCACAGTCACATTCTCTTAGTATATCAATTAGTTCCTGGTGTTAATTTAGTGTAAAGCTACCTCCTTACAAATTTAAATTCAGCCTGAATGTTTTTCTGTACATCATGAACTATAACAACTGGAAGTGAAAACCAACCACAGCCCATACCAGTGCAAATCACTGAGTTTTGGTCAGTCAAATGCAGCTAATTGTTTGAACTGTGTTCAAATAAGGCAAAGGCCAACGTGTAACTAATCCAGCTGTTTCGGTACCTCACTTCCGATTTTGTATGTCATTTCCCTTTTTTTGCCTATAGATCTTCTTCCATCACATGGCTGCTCTAGAGTCTGTCTGAATCTGCCGTGATTCTGGGGGCTTCCTGATTCGTGAATCATTCATTGCTCAATCAAGCCCCTTTAAATTTAATTCAGCTGAAGTTTTTCTTTTAACAGGTGATGTCAGAAGCAGGTCCAAAGTAGACATTCTCACAACCCCCAGGAGCACTGAGTGAATAAGCAAGGTACCTACAGGACCCACTTGTATCCATTGATCTCCCATAGCAGCTGGGGGATTACAGTAAGTTCTTTCTTGGATTTCAGAGCTCCATAGATTTGTGTTTAAACTCTCTTGTGAAAATTATGCTAAACAACTATTATGACTATCACAAGGGTAATACCAAGAGTTTGGAACACGCTCCTTACCCAAGGTTCCTGTAAACCAAACTGCCTAAAAGCAAATACATCAAAGAATAAGTTAGCTAAAGGGTCTACTTACTACAACTTCCCTACAACAGAATCTCTATAATACCCGATGTTTTCTCCATAGGCTATAAGTACCAGCAGCTGCAAAGATTATTTTCTGTTTAGCCAATTCTATTAACATTAACCATGAATGTGCTACCTTTAGCTCTCCCTCATATTTCAGACAAAAGTTTCCATATTAATATATCAAGCCTATTAACACAAAAGCATAATTTACCTTTTTTTGTTAATAAGCCTAACATTGACCGTGGATGTACTACTTATTAGTTCACCTTCATGTTTTGTATAATTTATAAAAATCAAAAAAATCAGAATGGTATTAAGACACTGATATCGTGGATTTTACCTTTTCATTAAAAGAAACAGAGATATGTTTGGAGAGTACAGACAAAATATTGAAAAGTGCTTGTCTGCTTACTCCTGTAAAGACAAGTTCTTCCAAAACCATCTGTCATGTAATCAGATTCTCTGGTCATCACAGACAAACTCAGTCAAATCAAAGTACAGATGGTCGTTTATTACAAAACAACACAGGAGGCTTAGAATAGATGATACATTTGGTCATTTTTGCACATAAAGTCTCTGATTAAGTATGAAAAATGTGAACATTTGTTTATCTTGGAAAAACTGCTATTACTTGTCAGCCATGACCAGTTAGTTATTTCTAAACTGTTATCCATATAATTAAGAAAAACAGCCATCTGTAAAGTCAGAAGTTTGTCTCTTTTCTGATCCACATGTAAATGTAATTTCTGTAGTCTGATTTACTTAAAAGAAAATTAACAGACAGAATACAAGACAGATGATAGAAACTGATGTGTTTTTTATAATTTTTGTTTTGTCACTATTTTCCCACTTAATGATAGTATGTAGCAAATATAGCTGGATTTTTTTAAAGAGCATTAAAAATGTTCCTAGAATATTTATCTTTCAAACTTAAAGCATGATTGTTATAAAGAAATGTGTGTCACATAAGAAAGTTTATATTATTTATCACCCTTTTGCATTTTAAGTACTGTATTAGTCACAGTTCTTCAGATAAAAATAACCAAGACATATATGTAGGTATGTTATAGAAGTTAGTTTACATGATTATGCAGACCCAGGAAGCTGATGTGTAATTTCAGTCTGAGTTAAAAGGCCTGATAAATAGAAGAGGTGATGATGTAGGTGCCAATCTGAAAGCTGGCAGGCTTAAAACAAAGATGGGCCAAAGTTTCCATCTGAGCCAGAAAACTGGGAAAGACCAAGATCCTAGCTCATGTGGTCAGGCAGAAGGAATTCTCCCTTATTCAACCTTTATGTTCACTTCAGGTCTTCAGTTTTTTTGGATGAGGCCCACCCACATTGGAGAGCGCAACCTGCTTTACTTAGTCTGCCAATACAAATGTTAACCTCATCCAGAAACACCCTAACAGTCACAACCAAAATAACGTTTGGCCAAATGTCTGGATATCATGTGGTCCAGCTGAGTTGACACATGAAATTAACCATCACATATACTTAGGAAAAAAAGTGAAATATGACTAAGTTTTTAAAAATAGCTTTATTGGAATACAATTTTAATGTACATTCTATGTGTTAGTAGGTACATGTATTTACTTGATGTTAATGAACAAAATTTTAAAGGGACAGAGCAAGATTGTGGAAGAGAAGCCTACACCATTCATTCCCCTTTGTGGAACACCAAATTTTAATAATTATCTGCACATTGGAAAAGCACCATCAGAAGAATTGAAAATCTGCTGAGAAATCATAGTACCTGGATTTAACTTCATATTAGTGAAAGAGGCATGGAGGAGGGCAGAAAAGATAGTCCTGAATGACTAACACATGTCCCCCATCCCTATGTAGTGGCTGCATGGAATGGAGAGAGAACCTGTGCTCTTTTTGGAAGTGAGAATGCAGTGACTGGAGGGACTGTATGTTAAACTCATTGCTGCCCTGTCACAATGGAGAATAAAGCCATATTGGGTTCAGCCAGTGACTGCAGGGAGGGAGCATTTGAACTAGCCCTATCCAAAGGGGAATCACCTATTCCAGCCATCAGATCTTGAGTTTCTAGTCAAGCCTCACCACCACAGGCTGAAGTTCTCTGGGGTTCTAGGTAAACTTGAAAGGTGGTCTAGATCACAAGCACTGCAATTCCTAAGCAACTCTTGGTGCTAGGCTGGGCTTAGCACTAGTGGACTGGAGTGGCTCATTACCTAGGGAGACATCAGCTAGTGTGGCTAAGGGAGTGCTTGCACTATCCCTCACCCAACCCAAGGCAGTGCAGCTTACAGCAACAAAAGTGACTCCTTCCTTTGCTTAAGGAGAGCAGAGCAAAGAGTAAAGAGGACTTTGTCTTGCATCTTGGATACTAGCTCAGCCACAGGAGGATGGGGCACTGGGCAGAGTCACAAGGATCCAATTTCAGGCCCTAGCTCCTTGATGACATTTCTAGACACACCCTGGGCCAAAAAGGAATTCAATACCTAGAAGGGAAGGAGTCAGTCCTGGCAGGATTTATCACCTGCTGACTAAGGAACCTTGGGCCGTGAGTAACAAGCAGCAATATACAGGGAATATCGGACCTCAAGCTATAGAATGTGCTGGCTTCGGGGGTGACCCATCACATTCTAAGCTGTGGTGGCTATTGTGAATGATTTCTTCTATTTGAGAAAAGCAGAGGGAAAAGTAAAACAGAGTTTGCCTTGCATGTTAGGTACCAGCTCACGCACATTAGGGTAGAGCAACAGCAGACTCTTGAGGTCCCCAAGTCCAGACCTATGCTTTTGGATTGCGTTTCTGGACCTATTCTGGGCCAGAGAGGAGCCCACTGTCCTAAAGGGTGAGTCCCAGGCCTAGCAGCATTCACCACAAACTGACAGAAGAGCCCTTGGGCTTTAAGTGAACAGTAGCAGTACCCTGGCAGAACCTCTGTGAAATGGTAGTGGTGGTGGCCAGAGGGAGAGGCTCCTCTGCTTGTGGAAAGGGGAGGGAACTGCAAAATGACTTTGTATTTTGGTCTCAGTTTCAGTTTAGCCACAGTAGAATAAAACATCAGGTAAACTGCTAAGACATTTTACTTCAATCTCTGGCTCCCAGACATTACCTCTGGACACATTCAGGACCTGAGGGAATTTGTTGCCCTGAAGGGAAGAACCTTGGGCAAGACTCAGTGCTGTGCTGGCTTCAGGTGTGATACAGCACAGTACCAGTGGTGGTGGACACACAGGTGCTTGAAGGACTACACCCCCTGTTCCCGGAAGCTTAGCATAAAGAGAGAGACTCTATTTGTTTGGGAGAAAGTAAGAGAAGAAGAATCTCTGGCTAGTAATTTAAAGATCTTATCCAAGACCACCAAGATAGTACCAGTACAAATCTTCAAAAATCATGATATTATCAGAATGCTAAGTCCCTTCAAATACCTGAAAAATCTTCTCGAGAAGAACAGTGAAGGGCCGGGGGCCGTGGCTCACGCCTGTAATCGAAGCATTTTGGGAGGCTGAGGTGGGTGGATTACCTGAGGTCAGGAGTTTGAAACCAGTCTGGCCAACATGATGAAATTCTGTCTCTACTAAAAATACAAAAACTACTAAAAATACAAAAATTAGCCAGGCATGTTGGTGGATGCCTATAATCCCAGATACTTGGGAGGCTGAGTCAGGAGAATAGCTTGAACCTGGGAGGCAGAAGGTTGCAGGGAGCCAAGATCGTGCCGCATCACTCTAGCCTGGGTGAAAGAGCAAAACTCCATCTCACTAAATAAATAAATAAATAAATAATAAATAAAATGAGGGACAGGCACAAACTAGCCAACACTGTGAAGACTACAATAAATACTTTACTCTTCAATGCTCAGACACTGAAGAACATCTACTAGCATCAACACCATCCAGGAAAACATGACCTCACCAAATGAACTAAATAAGGCACCAGGGATTAATCCTGAAAAAACAGAGATAGATGTTTCAGACAGAGACTTCAAAAGAATTCTATTGGAAAAACCCAAAGAAATTCAAGTTAACACAGAGAAGGAATTCAGAATTCTATAAGATAAATTTACTAAAGAGATTGAAATAAAAAGAACTAACCAGAAATTCTAAAGTTGAAAAATGCAAAAGGGCAAATCTGAGAGTTACTGGCTTTAAAAAGGAGCAAAGACATAGTGGTAGAAGTTTATTCAAAAGGAAAATATTAGAGAACTTCCCAAATGCAGAGGAAGATATCAACATTCAGTATAAGAATATTATAGAGCATAAACAGATTTAACCCAAATAAGACTACCTCAGCATATTTAATAATAAATTCCCAAAGTTCAAGGATAAAGAAAAGATTCTAAAAGCAGGAAGAGAAAAGAAACAAATAACATACATTGGAGATCCAATTTGTCTGGGTAGCAGACTTTACAGGGGAAACTTCACAAGCCAGGAGCAACTGGCATGACATATTTACAGTGCTGAAGGAAATAAACTTTTACCCTAGAATAGTATGTCCAGTCAAAATATCCTTCAAACATGAAGGAGAAATAAAGACCTTCCCCGACAAGCAAAAGCTGAGGGATTTCATCCACACAAGACCTGTTCTATAAGAAACGCTAAAGGAAGGTCTTCAATCTGAAAGAACAGAATGTTAACGAGCAATAATAAATCACTGAAAGGTACAAAACTCACTGGTAATAGTAAACACACGGAAAAACACAGAACAGTATCTTATTTTAATGGTGGTGTTTAAAATACTCTTGTTCTAAGTAGAAAGACTAAATGATGAACCAATCAAATATAATAACTATAACTTTTTGAGACATAGACAGTACAATAAGTCATAAAGAGAAACAACAAAAGGTTAAAGACCAGAAGGATGAAGTTAAAGTGAAGAGTTTTTATTTGTTCTATTTTGTGTGTTTGCTTGTAACTACAATTAGAGTTGTCATCAGTTTTAAATAATAGGTTATAAGATAGTGTGTGGAAGCCTCATGGTAACCTCAAATTTAAAAACATACAATAGATACACAAAAAATATAAAACAAGAAAGCATACAATCAGAGGAAATCACCTTCATTAAAATGAAGACAGGAAGAATGAAAAAGAAGACCACAAAACAACTGAAAAACAAATAAAAAAATGGCAGCAATAAGTCCCAACTTACTAATAATGACATTGGATGTAAATGGACAAAACTCTCCAATCAAAAGACACGAAGACTCAATCAATGATTTGTTCTGTACAAGAAACACACTTTATCTTATAAAGACATACATAGGATGAAAATAAAGGAATAGTAAAAGAGATTCCAAAACAATGGAAACCAAAAAAATCAGGAGTAGCTATACTTATATCAGACAAAATAGATTTCAAGATAAAAACCATAAGAAGAGACAATGTCATTATATAATGATAAAGGAGCCAATTCAGGAAGATAATATATAATAATTATAAATATATATGTACCCAGTATTGGGCTGCCCAGATATATAAAGCAAATATTATTAGAGCTAAAGAGAGAGAGAAACCCTGACATAATAACTAGAGACTTCAACACCCCACTTTCAACATTGGGCTGATCTTCCAGACAGAAATAGCAATAAAGAAACATTGGAGTTAAAATCTGCACTATAAAACAAATAGACCTAATAGATATTTATACAACATTTACCCAAGGGCAGCAAAATATACATTCTTCATTGAACCCGGGAGGTGCAGGTTGCAGTGAGCCAAGATCGCGCCCTTGCACTCCAGCCTGGGTGACAGAGCGAGACTCCATCTCGAAAAAAGATAATTACGACAAACAAATAAAATAAAATCATGTGATTTGCCACAACATGGATGGAACTAGAAGTTATCATGCTAAGCCAAATAGCCAGACACAGAAAGACAAATATTGCATGTTCTTATTCATATGTGGAAGTTACAAAGTTGATTTCATGAAAGTAGAGAGTAAAATAATAGATAACAGAAGTTGGGAAGGATGTATGTGTGGAGAGAGGGAGGGATAAAGAGAAATTGGTTAATGGGTGTAAACATACAGTTAGATAAAAGGACTAATTTCCAATGTTCGAAAGCTGAATATGGTGACTGTAGTTAATAACAATGTATTGTATATTTCAAAATAGCTAGAATAGAATAGAATAGAATAGAATAGAATAGAATAGAATAGAATAGAATAGAATAGAATAGAATAGAATAATAGAATGAAATGTTCCCAAAACATAGGAATTTTACCAGAGTGATAAATGCCCCAAATACTCTGACTTGATCTCTACAAAGTCTATGCATGAAACAAAATATCACATGTACTATATAAGTATGTACAAATATTATGTATTAAGAAAACTAGATGGACTATTCAATATACTCATTTCATTTATTATTTTCAAAAGTTAAAGTTTTAGAGTAGACAAAATAACCAAATTAATTACCTTTAAAAGTGAGCTATTAATCCTAATTAAAATGCCACAATTTGTTCCTATTAGTCTGATTATTATACTTTATATGTATAATTGTTAGGAAAATTAAAACCAAAGAGAAAACTATACTTTAAATATAACACTTAATGAAATTATATTATTTGTTAATATTTAATATTATTAGCCACAATTTTTATTGTTCAAACACACTCTCTTTCTCTCTTCCATTAATGCTTATTTAAAAATCCTGAAATTAAAATGTTGTCAAAAAAGTAGTACATCACTGAAATGGATAACAGAAGACCAGGCCAGTAAGAGTCTGTCTGCAGTGATTTCTAAAAACTCTAGATATAATCATGGGTAAGAATTAGGCTTTGTTATTCCAGAAAAATATATGATTAAAAAGAACCAAACTTGAGATAGCCTATAGATGACAGAATTTCCTCATTACTTCTTCCTAACATTTTAATTGACACCTTTTCTTTGCAATATATGCATTGAGTAAGGCAGATCAGACATCTGCTATGTTTAGGATAGATGAAAAGAAATGAGGAGAAAATACATGTGATTTTAGGAGAGAGATGAATGAAGTCTATTTTCTGTTTTCTATGTCATGTGGGCTTAGGCTTTATACTTGGTCAAAGAGGTCAAGGAAGATGCATATCACTAAACTGAAATTGCAGATCTTTATGACATGTAACTCACCTCAGAACCCAGTTTCTTAACTCTTGTGTTTCTGCCACACTGACCACTTTTCTTTTAATTTTAATGTCACAGCTAAGTTTGATACTTCTGCCTTTTTTTTAAAAAAAAAAAAAAAAAAAACCTCCCAACATCCTACAGTGGTCATTCTAGCTTAACTACTTTTATGAGGTAGCAGAATTCCTTATTTTAAAAAATAAGGATTCTTACAAATTTGAATTTGGAAGCTAGAAATATTGAATTTATAGTTATATCTGAGATGTAAAAATTTATAACATCTCACAGATACAAGGCATGACTCATTACAGCCACACATCACTTAACAAGTGGAATACACTCTGAAAAATGTGTCTTTTGGCAATTTTGTTGTTGCATGAATATTATAGGGCATACTTACACAAACCTACTACACACCTAGGCTATTTAGTACAGCCTATTGCTTCTAGGCCTCAAAACTGCACAATCATTATCATATTAAATACTGTAGGCTATTGTAGTACAAAGGTAAGTATTGTGTGTTAACTATCTAAACATAGGAAAAGTAATGTGTTGTGCTATGATGTTATGACAACTACAGTGTCATTCAGGAATAGGAATTTTCCACTCCATCATAATCTTATGTGATCAAAACGTTGTCATGGAGTACCAACTGTACTCTAAAATTAAATTTTTTAAATGGTTGATACCTGTGGATGAAATCTTAACTGGATGTTCTAATCTCTAAGAAAGTTAAAAATCAAATTTCCCCCAAAACTGACCAACAATAGAAGAAATTGATTTGAAATATCTTCAAATTTTTATTTCAAGCTATGTAATTTCAAGCAAAAAAATCAAATACAGGCATTTATTTGCTAATATAGGCATTTATTTGCTAATAGCAAAATGTTGACTCTATCCACTCCTGCTGCTTCTAGCTGGGAAGACACACCAAGTGATAGTAAGTATTTGTATGAACTAAAGAGTTAACTAAGAGATTTGAACAAGAAAGCAAATAAGCATTTTTAAAAATTTCCTTAATATACACCAATCCATCTCATATAATTATGGTCAATATTTATGGAGGAATATTGTTTGCCATATTTCTTGATGCATATCATTATTTTAGACTGGTTGGAAAGCTAAATGCCACAAATACCAATATTTGCACAAAGCATAAACTTTGTTAACACCTAAGAATTCATTCTGCTTTGACAATTACATAGTTTGAAAAAGTATGATAAAAAGATTCACTTTGCAAAAACGAGATACAAAATTGTAACCTGGTTACCTGCAGAACATTATATGCTGACATAAAAGACAAATATTATTATTGAAAGTATTTATGTAATCCAATTCCTTTAGGAAAGCAATTGTTCCATTTTTAGACATTGTCAATGTTTTGAATGTACAGTACACAATGTGATTTCAAAGCCCTCCAAAAGACTACTTGCAATCCACAAAACAGAACCATAGATCTGTTCAACCTCTTTATCAATGTCTCATGTTCTACAGATAAATTTTGGGTAGAATTTGAGACTCATTAAATGTTGCTACCTCAGGTGATAGCAAAAAATGATGTCATTCGTACTCGAATATAAGCAAATTTATGATTTTTTTTGTTAAGATTTGCATTTAGATACTATGAAGAGTAAAAGTAATCATCTATATTTGTTTTAGCATTATTTTTCTCCACTATGTGTGCTTTTCTTGAGCGAAACCTTCAGCAGTTACAAATGCTAATCTTTCCTTAAGACTGAGGCATGATAAAGATAATAGAGTAGATACCACTTTCAAAGACGATTTAATTTTGTCTGCTTTTAGAGTAATCTAGGTGTCACATCTATAATAGTCTGTTTAAGTTGTAACAGTTATGTTGATTAATGTTTTAGGCACACTGCGAAGAAAAAAACCATTCACTTGAGAGGGAAAAATGTGATGTATATTTCATCTTTAAACTTACATGTTTGTTTTATCCATTATGAAAATCCATACAGCAATCATAACCAATCAAAAGAAAGGGCTGGTGAGAATGAAGAAAAGGAAAATAGAACACTTTGTATTATGAAAAGAGTAAAAATGAGGAAATTTTTTTGATGTAGTCAGTTGTTTTACATGAGCCTAATAGAGAAGTAGCATGAACAATTGTTTTTCATTCCTGTTTTATATCCTTATATAAACCCTCATCAAACGACATGCCATAAATGCAGCGTGTGGCTTTAAGGCAGATTGTAGGGCATGTCTCTATGATGCTGAAAGTTCTAATGCCTGGAGAAGAGTGATGATAAAGGTTTCTCATCACTCCAATTTAAAATGCTAAAATACTCCCATAGAAAACACTTTGGTTTCAATATTTAACAATATTTAACAGAAAATAAATATAAATTTACAATTTTAGCATTAAGTGCTGGAAATAGCATTCTCTCACTGTTGAATATTTTGGGCATTGCAGAATACAATTTTTGTAGTATGAAAATTTTGAAAATGTGGACAACAGCACTTAATCATTCAGTGCTTTAATTATAACTAGATAGGTGTATAGTTATCTTGAAACTGTGTTTCATGGGCCTATCATCTTGATAGCTTTTAGAAATATTTCTAAATCATAAATTCAATAATTCTAAATATTCACATTTTAATGTATATCTTATTTTACCTGATTATGCCATACCTGCCATTAATTAAGCATCTTGAAAAGAATTTGATATTTTAAAATTCATTCATTTGTAGCAATAAGCAAGATGGTAGACTAGAAGTGAAGCGGCATCATTCTCTGGGGTAAATACCCGGGGTTCGTCATCTCGTGCCAAGAAGATTGAGGACATGGACACACACAAGGAGTGAGTTTAGGAGCGGAGGTTTAATAGGCAAAAGAAAGAGAAAGGAGAGCAGCTCTCTCTCTCTCTTGTGAGAGAGAGGGGTGTCTGAAAGGGAAAAGCCAGTCCTCCATGGACTGCGTGAGATTTTATAGGCACACTTGAGGAGGTTGTGTCTGATTTATGTAGGGACCACAGATTGGTTGGACCAGCTGTGACATTTACATAGCACCCCGGGAAGGCTGGTTATCTCACCCTCATCTTACTAGGCAAATGGGGTCTTTGTTTGACCAGGGCCATATTGTCTTGTCCTTACTGTACACGTGGTTTGTCAAAAAGAAGGGAGGATGGAGCAGCTATTTTGAACATGCCTAATTCCAGGTAGCCTTTGCCTACTGGCACAAGTGCCAGCAACCACCCCTGAAAGCTTCCAGGTTGCTTGTCTATGTGTGCAGCTCAGTTTTACAGGCTGCTCTTTGTTAGAAAATAAAATCATTTGGGGGCTGCTTTTCATTAAAAGGAAAACCTTACCGAGGATCCCCATATGTACCTTATCTGCCTATGTATTTTTTTTTTCTTAACTCCTATATCAGAAGCAGCTAGTGTGTGCTGCTCCTATGGAGAGGAAACAAAGTGGCGAGTAAACACTGACCCTGAAAGCTATCTAAGAAACCATGTCAGGGCCCATCAAGGGGGCAAGGAGGCACAAACAGAAAACTGTGAAGCTGGCAGCAGCCCACTGCGGATCAGCACCAAGCCAAGAAAAACTCCCCAACACAGGGAAAGGGTGAGTGGGTGAGAACCTCTGTGGAATCCACATTTCTCACAGGAACCTGAGAAATCCTGGGAACAGGAGAAAACTCTGACCTCACTGGGCCTCTAGACTGATACAGAGAGCTGCCATTCGTTTTTGTGAAGGCAACATTGAAGTCCATGAGGACCCCCGCAAGCCTTGTTCTCCAGAGCAACACAGCACCAGCTTCCACAGCCCCAATAGTGGCCCCGGACATGGTGTTTGAGGCAGTAAAATTTTTTTACTCCCCCCCGTCAGACAAGGGTCAGCAACAGCTTCCAGCACAGCAGCCCTACTTCTGCCTGAACTTTGCCAGAGGACACTGCTGTATGTTCCTCAAGAAGCACCTGGACATTCGAGTGACTCCACCCATCCCCACTCTTACGTAACTGGGAAAGACACGTCTGCTCAAGCTTCCAGCACGACAGATCCACTTCTGTCTGAACTCTGTAGGCAGGCACAGCTCCGTGTTTCCCCAAGAAGTACCTAGACAGCAAAATGTTGACTCTATCCACTCCCACTGCTCCTAGCTGGGGAAGACTCACCAATTGTTGCTTCCAGCATAGTGCCTCATATCTGCCCACATTCTGCAGGTGAATGCAGCTCTGTGTTCCCCTGGGAAGCACTTGGACAGCAGGCCAAGTGACTCTATGCACACCACTGCTTCTATCTGGATAGGACTCACCAGCATGAGTGGCACATAAGCAGGGAGGGAGCCCTCATTCTCAGAACGCTGAGGAGGGTGACACCCAGGTTTGTGAGCCAGTGGGGAAGTGGGACATATCTCCTTCCACAGGGCTGGTCTGGGAAGGGTATAGCCTGTCCGCCAACCACAGCCCCTGCCTGAGGCAGCCCACAGCCCAGAAGACCTAACAAAGGAAATGTGAGCATGGAGCCAGTGATCAGAGAGGGCTCCACCAAGGCTCAGGATCAGACCAAGTGAGAGGGTCGTCTCTCTTTTGTCCACAATACACTATTGCCAATGTACCAAAATACAAAAAAGCCATGCAGCTAAGAGCCTATCCATGGGCCATTAGGCTTAAGTTCCACCTACTGGATCATAGGCCAAATTACAACACCAAAATATTTTGCCAGTATACAGTGCCTGTGAAAACTCAGGCAAAAATTCAGCCACACATAAAGATTATGTATAGAGTCTCGGCCCTTGGGCAGCACCTAAAATGAAGCCAACTAACTATACTCAACTTACATAGTAGTTAAAGCAACACCGGCCCTCACACAAGAGAAAAAATCAGTGCAAAATTTCTGGTAACTCAAAAAGCCAGTATGTCTCCTTACTTTCAAACAAACACACTTGTCTCCCAGAAATGATTTTTAACTACATTGAGATGAGTAAAACGACAGATACAGAATTGAGAATTGGATAACAAGGAAGCTCATCTTGATCCAGGAGACAGTTAAAACCCAATTTGTGAATCCAGTACAATGATCCAAGAGCTGCAAGATAAATTAGCCTTTTTTAGAAAGAACCGTGATGGCCGGGCACGGTGGATCATGCCTGTAATCCTAGCACTTTGGGATGCGGAGGCAGACGGATCACCTGAGGTCAGGAGTTTGAGACCACTCTGGCCAACATGGTGAAACCCTACCTTTACTAGAAATACATAAAAACTAGCTGGGTGTAATAGCGGGTGCCTGTAATCCCAGTTACTCAGGAGACTGAGGCAAGAGAATCGCTTGAACGTGGGAGTCAGAGGTTGCAGGGAGCCGAGATGGTGCCATTGCACTCCAGGCTGGGCAACAGAGTGAGACTCCACCTCAGAAAAAAAAAAAAAAGAAAAGAAAAAACGATGATGAACTTCTGGAATTGAAGAATTCACTTCAAGACCTTCATAATATCATTGGAAGTATTAACAGCAGAATAGATATAGCAGAGAACACAATTTCAGAGCTTGAAGACTTTTTTTTTTTAAATCAAATCAGTCATACAAAAGTAAAGAAAAAAATTTAAAAAATAAAACTTCTGAGAAATAAGAGACGATGTAAATATACGAAATCTATGACTATTGGCATTCCTGAAAGTGGAGAGAGAGTAAGCAACGTGGAAAACTTATTTGAAGATACAGTCCATGAAAATTTCCATAATCTTCCTAGAAAGGAAGACATACAAATTGAAGAAATATAGAGAACCCCTGCTAGATACTGTACAAGATGACCATCCCCAAGGTACAGAGTTACCAGACTCACCAAAGTAAATGCAAAAAAAAAAAAAAATTCTTAAAGGCAGCTACAAAGGTCAGGTTACCTACAAAGGGAACCCCATCAGGTTAGCAGCAGACCTCTCAGCGGAAACCTTACAAGACAGAAATTGGGGGGGGGGCAGTTATCAGCACTCTTAAAAAATATATTCCAACCAAAAATCATATATGCTGCCAGACTAAGCTCCATAAGTAAAGGAGAAATTAAATACCTTCATTAAAAAGTTAGAAAGATCTCAAATTCATGATCTAACTTTGCACCTAGAGAAACTAGAAAAAAGAATTCAACCCCAAAGCTAATAGAAGAAAATAAATGACTAACATTAGAGAAGAATTAAAATTGAGACCAGAGGTCCACAGAGAGGATCAATAAAAATGAGTTGATTTTTGAAAAGAATAAACAAAATTTATAGACCACTAGCAGATTAATAAATTAGAAAAAGAGAAGATTCAAATAAGCACAATCAGAAATTACAAAGATGCCAGAGAAATACAAAAGATCCCCCAAGACTTATGAACATCTCCATGTACACATATTAGAAAATATAGATTAAAATGAATAAATTCCTAAAAACACGCAATTTCCCAAGACTGAACCAGAAAGAAAGTGAAAACCTAAATGGACCAATAACAAGTTTCAAAATTAAATTGGTAATAAAAAACCTACCAACAGAACAGAGCACTGGACTAGATGAATGCACGTCCAATTTCTACCAGATGTACAAAGAAGAACTGATACCAATCCTACTGAAACTATTCCAAAAATTTAAGGAGGAGGGGATACTCCCTAACTCATTCTATTAAGCCAGTATCATCCTGATATGAAAATCTAGCAGAGAGTCACCACAGAAAATGAAAACTTCAGGCTAATATTCTTGATCAACATAGATGCAAAAATCCTCAGCAAAACACTGGCAAACTGAATCCAGCAGCACATCAGAAAATTAATTCACCACAATCAAGTAGGCTTTATTTCTGGATGAAGGCCTGGTTCAATATATACAAATTAATATATGTGATTCACCATATAAGCAGAATCAAAAAACAAAACCATATGGTCATCTCAATAGATGCAGAAAAAGCCTTCATTAAAATCTAACATCCTTTCATGACAAAAACCCTTGAGAGATAACACATTGAAGGAATATGCCTCAAAACAGTAAGAGGCATCTATAACAAACCCACAGCCAGCATCATACTGAATGGGCAAAAGTTGGAACCATTCACCTTGAGAATCAGACCAAGACAAGAATGCCTACTCTCACTACTCCTATTCAGCATGGTACTGGAAGGTCTAGCCAGAGCAATCAGCAAGAGAAAGAAATACAAGACATCCAAATAGGAAACGAAGAAGTAAAATTATTTCTCTTTGCTGATTGTATAATTTTATACTCAGAAAACCCTAAAGACTCTGCCATAAGGCTCCTAGACCTAAAAAGTGATTTCAGTAAAGTTTCAGGATACAAAAATTAATGTACAAAAATAAGTAGCATTTCTATACACCAACAATGTTCTAGCTGAAAATCAAATTAAGAGCACAAGTCTATTCACAATAGCCACAAAAAATGAAATACTTAGGAATTCATCTAACCACAGAGGTGAAAGATCTCTACAAGAAAACTAAAAATATCGCTGAAAGAAATCAGAGACAACACAAATAAATCAAAAATTATTCCATGCTCATGGATTGTAAGAATCGATATTGTTAATATGGCCATACTGCCCAAAGCTATTTACAGATTCAATGCCATTCCTATCAAAACACCAACATCATTTTTCACAGAATAAGAAAAACAATGTATTCTGAAATTCATATGGAACCAAAAAAGGAGTGTGAATAGTCAAAGAAATCCTACACAAAGAATACAAAGCCAGAGGCATCATATTACCCAGACTCAGACTATACTGCAAGGCTACAGTAACCAAGACAGCATGGTGCTGGTGCAAATACAGACATATGGACTAATGAAACAGAACAGAGAACACAGAAGTAAACTTGAATACCTATAACGATCTAATCTTAAAAAAAAAATAGACAAAAACAAGCAATGGGGAAAGAACATCCCATTCAATAAATGATTCTGGGATAACTGGCTAGCCATATGCAGGAGACTAAAACTGGACACCTACCCCTATTTATACACAAAAATTAATTCAAGATGGATTAAAGATTCAATGTAAGATGTCAAGCTATATAATTCTAGAAGAAAACCTAGGAAATACTCTTCTTAACATTCTAGCTTTGGCAAATAATTTATGGCTAAATCCTGAAAAGCAATTGCAACAAAAACAAAAATTGACAAGTGGAACCTCATTAAAATATACAGAATTTCCACACAGCAAAAGAAATTACCAATAGAGCAATCAAATAAGTCCACAGAATGGAAGAATATATTCACATATTATGCACCTGACAAAGATCTCATATCCAGAATCTATAAAAAATTTTAAAAAATCAACAAGCAGAAAACAAATAATCCAGTTGAAAATGGGCAAAAGACATGAACAGATAGCTCTCAAAAGAAAATATAAAGGCAGCCAGTAAACATACAAAAATACTCAACATCACTAATTATCAGAGAAATGCACATCAAAACCACAATGAGATACCATCTCACACCAGTGAGAATGGCAATTATTTAAAAGTCAAAAAATAACAGATGCTACAGAGGCTGCAGAGAATAAAGAGCACTTACACACTGATGAGGGGAATGCAAACTAATTCAGTCACTGGGGAAAACAGTTTGGAGATTTCTCAAAGAAATTGTAATAGAACCTCCCTTTAACCCAGCAATCCCACTACTGGGTATATACCAAAAGGAAAATAACATTCTATCAAAAAGACACATGAACTCATGTGTTCATTGCACCACTGTTCACCATAGCAAAGACATGGAATCAATGCAGGTGCCCTTCAACAGTGGATGGGATAGAAAAATTTGATACATGTGCACCATGGAATACTATACAACCATAAAAAAGAATGAAATCATGTTCTTTGCAGCAATATGTATGCAGCAGGAGGCCATTACTCTAAGAGAATTAACACAGGAACATAAAGCCAAAAAATTCATGTTCTCACTTATAAGAGGGAGCTAAATATTGAATACGCATCAACATAAAATGGGAACAATAGGCACTGAGGATTACTAGAAGGGGGAGAGGGGAGAGAGAACATAGGATGAAAAACCACCTATTGGGTTACTGGGTTCTTGGCTCACTACCAGAGTACCGAGATTATTTGTACTGAAACTTCAGATCACACAATATACCTGGTAACAAACCTGCACTTGTACCACTTTAATCTATAATAAAAGTCGACATTATAAAACAAAATAAAATTCATTCATTCATAAATGTTTTGTTTTTGACTCTGGCAAGCATACACAACATATTTGAGCTATTCGTTAATGTGTACTTCTGCTCCCTGTTTTTTCCATACTGTCTCACATTCAATAATTTACTTATTTACTGACATAATAATTGTTTATAAACTACTCAAAGATGTAAGTTATATGAGAGCCGAAAGTGTGTGTGTATAACTTCAGACACTGACATCTGTACAACTTAGTAGAGAAGGCTTCTGAGAAAACATTCCTCTATCTCTGAAAAAAAACAAAACAAAACATGAGTTTCTTCTTACCTCTGGACATAATTGTATAATATGAACTATTTGGCACTGGGAAGACAGCTCTTGACCTTCAGAGAATAACTAAGATACTGACTGTGGTGGATTCAGATGACCAAAATGTCTTTAACAATCCTGCCATTGAGAGATAGGGTCTAAGACCACATCTCCTTTGGATCTGATGAGACTCTGTAACTGCTTTGACCAATACCCTGGACCTTTCAGAGACAGATTCCACTTCTTGTCTCTCAGATATCTAGCCCTTAGAACCATTAACTGCCACGTGAGTAATCCAAGTACTTACCTGCTAGGGAGGCCACATGAAGAGAGCCTGCAACTATATTGATAGAAAAAGTTGCTCAGCTGATCTCTGTCATCTAGGTGTCTAGCCATTCTTGCCAAAGTATCAGGCATTTGAGTGAGACCTTTTTAAGGTTATACAATTACGTTTATACTAATACATTTGAAATTTCCATAATAAAATCAACTTTTTATTAGATGACTGATGTATCTGCTCATACTACAAAAAAAGAGAGATATGTGTATACTTTGGCAAATGTAAAAAATTAAATTATCTCTATTACAAATCAGAATTCCATTGAATATAAAATTGTTTATACATATATATGCTATATTTTAATATTTATGTATATGTTATATAGGCATATATTTAGATAGATGTGTACATACATAGATTTTAAATTTTGCAGGGAAAAAATTTTTTTGCTTGTTTTCTGACTTTTCATTGAGTTTAAGACAAATCCAAAAATTTAGTTTTTCATGTCCAGGAATATTTTATTTTCTCTCACTTTGGTATAGGATGTAGAAACTATTATAACTCATCCATTTTTGTTATTGTTGTTCTTTTCTTCTTCAATTTTCCTCTGCATCATCTAAATTAATCTTTCTTATTTTATGAGATCTTGTTATTTATCAAGTTAAATATTTTAAAAAATAGTTTCAGATGGCTCTGGTCAAATCTCTCTCTAAAGAATGATCTTAAAATGTATCGTTATGATCTATCAGTGGAGGGAGGCTTAGAATGACTGACTCTTGGGAACACCCATACTAAGGGCACAGCAAGACACATCTTCATCAGGTCATTGCAATGGGTAACTGACCCACTTAGGAAAGAAACTTTTGTGGCAGACATGTGTAAAAACATGGGAAAGTTCAAAAGCTTGCCAGGTTTTCTAGGACTCCATCTGGTTGCATATTATGGCCCATCCTTGTGCACATTTTAAAACTGATAGGCAAATTATAGCAAGGAAAATTCAGAGCTCAAATGGTCAACCTGCAACTATAGAGTTAAGTAAAGCTCTCTATTTCTCTTTCCTTTTTTGCCTACTTTGAATCTGCTGCTATTAAGCTACTGGTGTTGAGATAAAACACACTGTTTATAGTACTACTAATTTAAGGCTACTTTGAGATTTTGTTTTTCTTATATAGTTCAGCCTGTTCTATCTAAAATGTAAAGATTGGAAACATTTGAAACCGAAGGAAAAAAGATGAAAAAGAGGTTTTTAAAAATGAAACTGACATGGAAAATGTGTTACTCAAAACTTTGGTACACAGCCTTCATTGGTTTACCTATCAGGGAAAACAAAGTTTAGCCATGTGAACAAGACCCAATTTTGTAGAAATAATTTGGATCCACCTGTCTTTTTAAAACTGATTTATAGAAATATTGTGACTTGATCTATGTCATCTGAAGTCAGCTGACTAAGAATAAAAAAGTTTCACAACTTCCTCAGAACTTTGCTGGTGCTCACATTTCTGCAGTTGATCGTCACTTCTTTAATCCCCTCCTAAGGGAGTCTAAGTTTATACTAACTTAAGATGGTTCTTTAGGACACTAGACTGCCATATTCTCAGTTTACTGGCTTTCTGAATAAAGTTGCTTTCCTTGTTCCAATACCTTGTCTCTTGACTTATTGGCTGTCATGCAGCAAGTGGTATGAGTGTAGACTTGGTTACAATGTAGCTATTAGCTTAGACTACAGGCTTTCCCATCCAAATATAAAATCTTGAATTACTAGAAGCAGTTAGCGTGCACCACTTTTATGAATAGAATAAAGTGTGGTGGTTAAACACTAGCTCTTCAACTGGATCATCCAGGTGGACACACTGGGATTCACTGAGGAATCAATGCAACCCACAGAGAACAGAGAAGAGATAGGCCAACCACCCACCCAGAAGTGGTGTAGAGCCAGGGGAGACCCCTCATTGTGGGGAAATGGTAAATGAGTGACAGGAACTGGGGACCCACACTTCTGCCATGGACCTCTGCAACCTGAACTCAGGAGATCCCCCGTGATCCTCCCTGCACTGGGGTCTCCAGACTGACATGGAGAGCTACATGCCACTCAGTACGTGAAAAGTAGAGCTGCCACTCAAGCACATGAAAAGTCCCTTTGATCCCTAGGACAACCCACAGCCCCCAGAACAAGCAGCTGCAAATCCAGCAATGAGGGAGGCCAGGCTCCCTTGCACATCCGCAGGATGGAGGCAGAATCCATGGGGACTGAGCAGCAGATGAAAAGCACGTTTCTCCTCGACTGCACCTCTCTGAACAAGGCCAATTGGCCTGGGACCCTAGCATGTCCACCCCAGCCCCACCTGACCTCTCAGGCCAGGAGGAGCTCTGCACTTCCCTGAGATGTAGCTCCCAGAGGTAAGCAAGCAGACCACCATTTTTGCTGCTCCACAGCCCTCACTCCTATTGTCCTCAGGCTTGGGAGGGAGAGCAATGATTAGGGACTAATGCGGACCCCCAGCACAGTGCAGCTGTCTTATGGAAAAGCAGCAAAACAGTTTTCCACAGGGGACCTCGTCCCTCTACTCCTCACTGGTCAGAGACTCCCAACCTGGAACCCCAGGCATCTCTCATCTGGGATCTCAGGCTAGTATCAGTTCTGCAGTTTCCTGGGACAGAGCTCCCAGAAGTAGCAGGCGGACCACTAGTTTTGCTGCTCCACGGCCCTTACTCCTGTTGCCCTCAGGATTGGGAGGGAGCTCAGTGATTAGGGACTAATGTGGTCCTCCAGCACAGCAAGGATGCCTTATGAAAAAGGAGCCAGACTATTTTTCTTGTGTGTCCCCACCCATGCTACTTTTGACTGGGCAGGGCCTCCTGACCTGGGACCCCAGCCACCAGCAACCTGGGCTGTTGAAATGGTAGCAGCTCTGCACTTCCCAGGAATGGAGCTTCCGGAAATAGCATGCAGGCCATTATTTTTGCTGGTCCATAGTCCTCACTCCTGTTGCACTCAGGCTTGTGAGGGAGGACTGTGACTAGAGACTAACACATACTCCCAGCACAGCCCAGCTGCCTCATGGAAAAGAGGCCAGACAGATTCCCACGTGGGTCCCTGCCTCTGCTATACCTCACTGGGCAGGGCCTCTCAACCAGGGCCCCCAGCACAACCACCCTGTCCCCCACCTGAACACTTGAGGGTGGTGGCTCTGCATTTCTCTGGGGAAGAAATCTCAGAGACAACCCACAGTCCCTCTACCACTGCAACTGCAGTGGTACCGCTCTTACTGCCCTTGGGCTGGGTAAGGTACAAAGAACCTGAGAATCTTACCCATACCTCCAGCAAACCACAGTGATTTTAAGAAGAAGAGGCTAGTCTGTCTCCCCTGTGAGCCCCTTGTCCCCCCTGTTTGTCACCAGACAGGGACCCCCAGCTTGGTTCCACAACACAGCCACCCCACCCTGGGCCAATTGTACCAATTGGTAGCAGATCCACATTTCTTTGGGGTGGAGCCCCGAGAGAAAAGTGAAAGGCGTTCTGCTACAGGCACTACCAAGGTCCCTTCCCCTGTTGCCTCCAAGATGGGGAGGAAACATAAAGCCTGAGCTCACCCTAGGACTGTGGTGTACAGCCTGGGAGTGCCAAACTGAGATTTGCAGCCAACACTCAAGTGGGAGAGGAATCGACACTTTCAGAGCACTGAGAGGACGCACAGCTGCAAACATGAAATATGGAGGAGCCGCATGGATGAGTAAGAGCCTATCTCCCAGCTATTATACTTAAGCAACATCTACTGGATCACAGTCCAAACTTCAACCCTAAAAATACTTTGTAAATACATTCCCCATGAAACAAAGGACAAAAATACAGCTACAAATAAAGACTCTACACAAAGCTTTGGTCCTCTGAACACATCCAGAAATGAAGTCAGTGTATTATACTCAAATACACCACAGTTAAAGGAACATCAGTCCACAAAGAAGAGAAAGAACCAGTGTAAGAACTCTGGCAACTAAAAGTCAGAGTGCATTATTTCCTCCAAATGACAACTCTACTTCCACAGCAAGGGTTCTTATCCAAACTGAAATGGCTGAAATTGTAGACTCAGAACTCAGAATATGCACAGAAACAAAGATTATTAAGATTCATTGAGAATCCAGGGAATCTAAAAATTACCATAAAATGATACAGGAACTGAAAGATGAAATAGCCATTATAATAAATAACCTAACTGAGCTGATAGAGCTGGAAACCAGTACAAGAATTTTATAATACAATTGCAAGAATTAATAGCAGAATAAAACAAACTGAAGAAAGAACCTCAGAGCTCAACGACTGGTTCTCTGAACTAAGTCAGACAAAAATAAAAAAGAATAAATGAAACTTTTAAGAAATATGGGATTAAGTAAAGAGACCAAATCTATGACACATTGGTGCCCCTGAAAAAGAGGGAGAGAGAGTAAGCAACTTGGAAAACATATTTCAGGACATTGTCCCTGAAAATTTCCCAAACATTGCAAGAAAATTCAATATTCAAATTCGTGACTGCAGAGAACGTCTGAGAGATAATATCCAACATGACCATTCCCAAGACACATAATAATCAGATTCTCCAAGGTTGACCTTAAGGAAAAAAAAAAACATTAAAGGCAGCTAGAGAGAAGGATCAGGTCACCTACAAAGGAAAACCCATCAAGCTAACAGTGGACCTTTCAGCAGAAACCCTACAAGCCAGAAGTGACTGGGGGCCTATGTTCAGCATTGGCGAGGAAAAGACACTCCAACCAAAAATGTAATATCCAGCAAAACTAAGATTCATAATAAAAGGAGAAATAAGATCCTTTTTGGAGAAGCAAATACTAAGGGAATCTATCACCACCAGAACTGCCTTACAAGAGGTACTTAAGAAAGTGCTAAACACGAAAATGAAAGATCATTACCAACCACCACAAAAACAGACTTATGATTATAGATCATTGACACTATGAAACAACCACACAATAAAGTCTGCATAATAATCAGCTAACAACAAAATGACAGGATCAAATCTGCAAATAACAATATTGACCTTGAATTTAAACAGACTAAATGTTCCCCCCACTCCCCAATTAAAAGGCAGAGCATGACAACTTGAATGAAGAAGCAAGACTGAACACTGTACTGTCTTCAAGAGACCTACCTCACATGAAAAGACACGCATGGGCTCAAAGTAAAGAGATGGAGAAAAATCTACCAAGCAAGTGGAAAACAGAAAAAATCAGGGATGGGCATTCTAATTTCAGAAAAGACAACCTTTAACCAACAATGATCAAAAAGGAAAAAGAAAGGCATTACATAATGATAAAGGGTTCAATCCAATAAGAAGACCTAATAATCCTAAATATATACGCACCCTACACACGAGCACCCAGATTCATAAAGCAAGTTCTTAGGGACGTATGAAGAGACTCAGGTAACCACACAATAATAGTGATAGACTTCAACACCCTACTGACAGTATGAGACAAATCACTGAGGCAGAAAACTAACAAAGATATTTGGGACCTGAAGTTGACACTTGACCAAATAGATATCCACAGAACTCTTCACTCAAAACCAACAGAATATATATTCTTACCTTCACATAGCACATACTCTAAAAAAAAAAAAAAACCTCTAAAATCAACCACACATCCAGACATAAAGCAATCCTCAGCAAATATAAAGAAACTGAAATTATACCAAACCCACTCTTGAACCACAGAGCAATAAGAACAGAAATAAATATTGAGAAAATTTCTCACAGCTACACAATTTGATGGAAATTAAACAATCTTTTCCTGAATGAGTTTTGGGTAAACTATGAAATTAAGAAAAAACCAATAATTTTTTTGAAATTGATAAAAACAATGATACAACATACTCGAATATCTGGGACACAGCTAAAGAAGTAATTAGAGGAAAGTTTATACTGCTAAATGTCCATATCAAAAAGATCTCAAATTAACAACCTAATATCACACCTAGAGGAACTAGAGAAACAAGAGGAAACCAACCCAAAAACTAGCAGAATACAGGAAATAATAAAAATAAAAACTGAACTGAAGGAAGTTGAGACACAAAAAAGACAGAACATCAACATATCCAGGAGTTTGTTTGCTGGAAGAAAAATAAGATAAACACACTGCTAGCTAGACTATTTGTTTAAAGGAGAAGATCCAAATACACGCAATCAGAAACGACATAGGAGACATTACCACTAACCCCACAGAAATACAAAAATCACTCAAAGACTAATATGAACACATCCATGCACACAAACTAGAAAAGCTAGAAGCGATGGATAAATATCTGGAAACATAAACCTCCCAATATTGAAGCAGGAAGAAATTGATACCCTGAATGGACCAATAATGAGTTCCAATATTGAATCAATAATATAAAGCCTACCAAAGAGAAAAGTCAGGAACCAAATGAATTCACAGCCAAATTCTACCAGATGTATGAAGAAGAGTTGATACCATTTCTACTGAAACTATTCCAAAAATTGTGAAGGAGAGAGTGCTTTTTAATTCATTCTCTGAGGCCAGATTTATCCTGATTCCAAACTTTGCAAAGACACAACAAAAAATAAAACTTCAGGCCAATATCCTTGATAAACAGATATAAAAATCCTCAACAAAATACTAGCAAACCAAATCTAGCAGCACATCAAAAAGCTAATACACCATGATCAAGTAGGCTTTATCCCTGGGATGTAAGACTGGTTGGATGCAAATCAATACATGTGATTCACCACATAAACAGAACTAAAAGCAAAACCACACGAGCATCTCAATAGATGAAAAAAAAAGCCTTTTGATGAACTTCAACATTCTTTCATGTTAAAAATCCTCAACAACTAGGCATTGAAGGTATATATGTCAAAATCATAAGAGCCATTTATGACAATCCCACAGCCAGCATCATGCTAAATGAGAAAAAGCTGGAAGCATTCACCTTGAGAAGCAAAACAAGACAAGGATGCCCTCTCTTACCATTCCTATTTAACATTGTACTGGAATTCCTAGCCAGAGCAATCAGGCAAGACAAATAAATAAAATGTATCAAAATAAGAACAGAGGAAGTCAAACTATGTATTTGCAGATGATATAATTCTATAGCTAGAAAATCCTAGAGCCTCTGCCCAAAAGCTCCTAGATCTGATAAACTTCAGCAAAGTTTTAGGATACAAAATCAATGTACAAAAATCAGTAGCATTTCTATATACCAAAAACATCCAAGCTGAGAGCCAAATCAGGAATGCAATCCCATTCATAATAGCCACAAAACAATAAAATAGAAATACAGCTAATCAGAGAGGTAAAAATATCTCTACAATGAGAATTACAAAACACTGCTTACAGAAATCAGAGATAACACAAACAAATGAAAAAAAGTATTTCATGCTGATGGATAGGAAGAATCAATATTGTTAAAATGTCCATACTGCCCAAAGCTATTTACAGATTCAATTCTATTTTTATCAAATTACCAACAACATTCTTCACAGAATTCCAAAAAAAAAAACTATTTTAAAATTCATATGGAACCAAAAAAGAACCTGAACAGCCAAGGCAATCCTAAGAAAAAAGAACAAAGCTGGAGGCATTATGTTATTGAACTTCAAACTGTACTATAAGTCTACAGTAACCAAAACAACATGGTAGTGGTACAAAAATGGATACCAATGGAAACAGAGAGCCCCAAAATAATGTTACACAGCTATAACCAGCTGATCTTCGACAAAGCCAACAAAAATAAACAACAGTGAAGGAATGCCCTATTCAATAAAAGATGCTGGAATAAATGGGTAGCCATAGGCAGAAGATTTAAACTGGATTCTTTTCTTAAACCATATACCAAAATTAATTCAAGATAGGTTAAAGACTTAAAATGTAAAACCTAAAAATTTAAAAATCATAGAAAATAACCTAGGAAATACTATTCTGGACATAGGCAGTGGCAAAGATTTCATGACAAAGATGCCAGAAGCAATTGCAACAAAAACAAAAATTGACAAATGGGACCTAATTTAAAGAAAGAGCTTCTGCACAGCAAAAGAAACTATAAACAGAATAAACAGACAACCTACAGGATGAGAGAAAATATTTGCAAGCTATGCATCTAACAAAGGTCTAATATCCAGAATCTATAAGGAACTCTAAAAAATTAACAAGCAAAAAAGAAAAAAAAATTTAAAATGGGCAAAGAACATCTACAGCCACTTCTCAAAAGAAGATATATACGTGGCCAACAAGCAAATGAAGAAATGCTCCACATCACTAATCATTAGATAAATGCAAATCAAAACCACAATGAGATACCATCTCATACCAGTCAGAATGGCTATTAGTAAAAGCCAAATAATATTAAATGCTGTTGAGGTTGCAGAGAAAAAACACACATACACTGCTTCTTGGAATGTAAATTAGTTCAGTCATTGTGAAAAGCAGTGTGGTAATTTCCCAAAGAACTTAAAACAGAATTACTATTCTCCTCAGCAATTACATTATTGTGTATATACCCAAAGGAATATAAATCATTCTGCCAAAGACACATGCACGTCTATGTTCATCACAGCACTGTTCACAATGGCAAAGACATGGAATCAACCTAAATGTTCATCTATGATAGACTGGATATAGAAAACGTGGTATATATACACCATGGAATATTACACAGGCATAAAAGAGAATGAAATAATGTTCTTTGCAGCAACAAGATGCAGTTGAAGGCCATTATCCTAAGCAAACTAAGGCAGGAAATGAAAACCAAACACCACGTGTTCTCATTCATAAATGAGAGCTAAACATTGAGAACACATGGACACAAAGAAGGGAACAACAGACACCAGGGTCTATTTCAGGGTGATGTGAGAGGAGGGAAAGGATAGAAAAACTACCTATTGGGTACTATTCTTCTTACCTGAGTGATGAAATAATTTGTACACCAAACTTTGTGACACACAATTTACCTATATAACAAACCTGTACATGTAACCCTGACTCTGAAATAAAAGTTACAAAAAAATCTTGCCTGGGTTGAGTGGTGCATGCCAGTAATCCAAGCACTTTGGGAGGCCAACGTGGGTTGATTGCTCAAGCCCTGGAGTTTGAGAAAAGTCTGGGCAACATAGTAAAATCTCATTTCTAAAAAAAGAAAAGAAAAAAAAAAACCAGTGCATACCTAGTGCCCCAGCTACTTGGGGGAGTGAAGTGAGGGGAACACTTGAGCCTATGAGGTCGAGACTGAAGTAAGCCGTGACCTTGCCACTGCACTCCAGACTGGACAACAGGGCAAGACCCTGTCTCAACAACAACAACAAAAACAAAAATCTCAAAAGACTTAGTAATTTCAATTATGTAAATTGAATGGAAATTCAGCAAGATTTGTTGTTCACTTCGTTCACTCCTGAAAATCAGCCTCATTACACTTTCAACCATTCTTAGCTTGATTGTGAAGAGGTAAAAAAAGTCCTGGATCCAATAAGAAGACTGTTTACATAACACTTCAAAACTCGGTTCTGATAAATAAGCACATGTATTACGTAACAATGAAATATGAGATCACAGATTTTCAGATAGGAGAAAACGTAAGATTTCATTTTCAGAAATGTGTTTTAAACAACGTGTCAACAAACTGCTCGGATGAAATGGATGCGTTGGACACTAATTCATGCTAACCCAACCAAGGTTCTCTCTGTGCATTTCCTTCATACTCGATATAATGAGAAGAAATTACCCCTTGACAGGGTCATATTCATTACACATTTAACTGGATAAATAAAGAGACCACTGTGTTTAGTCTTGTTCTGTACTCACATCCAAGCAGACAGGTATAGTAAAAAAAAAAAAAAAAAAAAAGAAATGCCAATCTTTAATTAAAATATTCCCAAAATTCTGACTAGGCTCTAAAGGCACAGCCCACAACAATCCCTTTTCTGTGACAGCCACTCCTGCTTCAAATTATGTCAGTTTAAGGGACTACTTATTACTTGCTAAAAAGTAAAAATATATGGAGTTTAGTCATTATTTTCTTCCCTGAATATCATAACATTTTCTTGAGGTAGGTTTATTTCTTTTCACCAAAGAAAGAATTCACTTTGGAATAAATGGAGTTGCCTCTTATTATAGACAGAATTTGGAGATGGTCTCAAATATTTTCAGGTTTCTATAACACTTTTGTCAAATTATTCAATGAAACAGTAGTCTGGGAACTGCTGTGAAGCAATTTTGAAGATGTAAATTAAATTCCCAAATTGATATACCTAACAATAGAGAGATTATCTGGGTGAGCCTGACCTAATCACATAAACTCTTTAAATCTGGGCCAGAGACAGAAGAAAGGAGAAAATTGATGCAACCTTGCTGGCTTAAAGATGGAGGGGGCCTTGTGGCACATAATGCAGTTGGCCTTTAGAACCTGTGAGTAGTCTTTAGGTAACAGTCAGAAAGGAAAAGGAGACTTCAGTCCTACAAAGGCAAGCAACTGAATTCAATGCGGAGGTGGATTTTCTAAAGAACCTCCAGATCAGAAATATGATGTCAGATGATGCCAACCTCTTGGTGTCAGTTTTTGATACCCTAAGGAGACATCTCAACCGTGTGCTGCTTGGCTTGTGATCTACAGATACTGCAAGGTAATATTTTCCTGTTTTAAGCTGCTAAAATGTTGGTAATTTATTACATAGCAATAAAAAAAATACCTCTGCACAGTTTTCACCTATGAGCTATTCCCAATCTTCATATAGACAAAATATTTTCAAGTGATGTCTATATTATAAATATAGAAGAATGTGTAACAGTTTTAACATTTCAAAAAAATTCCTTGCAGATATGCTATTTAAACATTACTTCAGTATGGTCATACCATAATCAGAATTATCTTAATCTTTTCTTCATATCCATGTTTTAATGCTATTATAAATATTGTATCACCTTTAGGCATTGTGCTTTGCAACTACTGAAAAAAGTTATAAAATTCTAAGCTTTGATAATTTTTCAAAGCTTATAATAAAATAATATAATAAAAGTTATCTAACTTGCTGCTAAGAGAGATTGTTATGATCCTCCTTGATAACTTTCCAGTAACACTCTCTAAGTAACTATTTTTGGTTAAAAATTGAAACATACTTACTACATTCTTTAATTCCTATACTGTGTAATTTCTAAACAGACAAAATATTTAGTCAGCTAAATTTAACTATATGTTATTAAATGTTTACTTCTTGTGTTTACCTAATATGGCTGTCAACAATTCTGTATGTGTTGTAGATTGAACTTATATTTGGTTATATTCAGTTTTATGACCACAGATGCTTGACTTTTTCCAAGAATAATCTTAAATATGGTGACAGTAAAAATTATATTTGTTTGAAATGCATTGTTTCATCATGGATGCCACATAGAAACCGACAGACTTGTACTATGGACACCATATAAAAGACGGTGCTTCCAAGTACCAGCTAAAAATGCCCCAAGCCAAGTTTTGTTTGATGTTGTCGTGCACTATGTATCTGTGTATTCAGTTTGCTTTTAAATCTCTATTTGAAAATTCCATTTTCAAGTTGATGGTGTTTTAAAGTAATGATGCAAGAGTAGTTAATAGTTCTAATTATGACACACATTTTGACAGGACGTCATTATTATTTTAGATTCAGTAGATGGACCTTTAATATACTTCCAAAAGAATGAAAACTTCCTAGGACCAGAACATAGGCTGACATCAAACTTTTCAATATTTTACAAATTATAAAATTTTAAAGATAATTCTATACAGTTTTCAAGATGTGTGATACTCAGTTACTTGCCTCAGAAAATTGGGATTACATTTATAGTTTCCTATAATTTTCATCAACTGAGGATATTTGGGTAACAATAAATAGAAAAGAATGAGTAGCCTAGTAGTATTCTTTATAACTAAAACATATAGGTAAAAACGTCCTAAACTCAATAGCAGACAATCTGAACACAAAAAAAGATTATAAATATGAATGTAAATCACAGGTATATCCAGCATGCCTGCATTTAGTATACTGGTATGTTAATCTCTACTGAATGTAGTTTTTAAATCTTAGCTCTACCCTACTATAATAATTGCAAGGGAGCCATTGAGAGGTCAATTAAAGTTGAATAACTAAATTCTAGCCCAACATTTTTAAGGAATCAGGGTTATAGTTTACTACACATTAAAAGCAGTTCCTTAAACTATGTAGAGTAATGGCTTAGGGTTCTGTTGGTAGCTATTAGTATTACTGACTGTGAAACAGCTGCTTGATTTAATTGGCAAACACTTGTTCTTTTCATTTACAAGCAAAATTAGCACCTACACTCTTGCCAATAAATTAGACATTGTACCTACCTTGAAATGAGCACCACCAACTACTGATTGTAATTACAGAAGATAACCTATCACACTTGCCTAAGGCCTCTGGTTCTGGTGCTTACACTCACCTTAGAAAATATAAGGAACTGATGTATCCTTGATATAACAAGTTCCTTTGTAAAGTCACACTTTTTTTTGGTAAACATTTGATGGAGTAATACACCAAATAATATTTTTATTGTACTGTATATTTTGAATGGAGTTCCACTGCATGTAAGGCAATGGATACACAATATAATATAATTTAGTGGAAGTTTGCTATGTAATTGGTTTTGCAAATATATAAGGCATAAATTTATTCACATGGCTGCCTAAAATCTGTAGGAGTACAACTTGTTCACACTCTTTTAGAAAACAGTAATAGCCTTATGTTGTTTAGGAGCAAAGTGGTACATTTGAGATTTTGAAATTTTATGCTAGCAGTCTTCCTAAACACACACACACACACACACACAATTGGCAAAAAGAAAATTTAATCTGAGTCACATCTAGGAAAATATGGCCATATTTAGAATAAATTTACTAAATGGTGAATTACTAGTCCACTAGCTAGTCTGGGACAATATAATCTAGATATCTATATACAACAATCCCTGGAGTGATTCTTTACATGTCTTTAAAGACATTAGGAAAATGAAGATGACAAAACATTTAAGTGAGAATGCCTGAACACAAATTTTTAAATTCACATAGAAATTTATCTCTTTTGTTCGTTTGTTTGTTTGTTTTTGAGACAGAGTTTCCCTCTTGTTGCCCAGGCTGGAGTGCAGTGGTGCGATCTCGGCTCACCGCAACCTCTGCCTCCCGGGTTCAAACGATTCTCCTGCCTCAGCCTACTGAGCTGGGATTATAGCCATGTGCCACCACGTCCAGCTAATTTTGTATTTTTAGTAGAGACGGGGTTTCTTCATGTTGGTCAGGCTGTTCTCGAATTCCTGACCTCGGGTGATCCGCCCGCCTCGGCCTCCAAAAGTGCTGGGATTATAGGAGTGAGCCCCCACCCCCGGCCAAAATTTATCTATTTTTAAAACTAAAATAAATAAATAATTACAATATTAATTTGTGACTCTATACAGTGTTTAATCATCAATTTTTAATTCTCTCTCACCAAACACGGCCTACTCAGCACCTGGATTTGACTTCATCTGGACCACTAAGTGGGAGAGAGTTGGGCTTCATTGAGTCGGTATAGTGAGGTATTGAGCAGGGTTTGGGATTTGTTGCTACTCTGGTGCCATGCAGTGACTTGCAATGTTACTGTTATAGGTCCTGGGCCTAGGACTGTTCTCTGTCCCTTCTCCAAGGTCTGGGTTATAGTTGTTTATTTTTTATTTTTATTTTTTTCTCTTACTCTTTAAGAAAGAAACTTCCAGTAAGGCCTAGGTCATGTTCCTTTCTCAGCTACAGGCATTGTTCCTTCACACCTGCACCACTGACAGAGGCATTCTGGATATTTCTTCTTCCCTGTGTCTTTCCCATGAATACTAGGTGGACATTCATGAGAAAATGATTGGCAAAGAGCTCTTTTGTCTGGCTCTCTCAGGGGTCTCATACTGTCCCACTGTCCCACACCTGGCCTTTAGCAACCGTATGTGATTTCTTCTTGCCTACTCTTAGAGTGGCCTTACACTATGTTCTGCCACGTTATGGCCCAGGAGTCACTGCTTGTGCCTGGCCATTGGTTGCCTGGGACCTCAGCTTTCTGTCAGTTTTAAGAATAGTATTGATTTTGCATGTTATTCTGCTTTTTTTTGTTTCAAGGTTCAGAGTAATATTCTTTTCAATTTTCTACATCCTAGAGAGAAATGACCTATGCATTTTAATCATTGAAACCTTTATTTTAAAAGGCTTTTGAGTTAAATTAGAAGAATTTCATCTGGAATTTCAGTTAATGTGACACTTGGTTCGATTGTAAATCAATAAAGTACAAAATAGCCTCATGACAATTTTAATATTTATAACACACTGTAAAGATAACTTGGGCACTGGCTTTATATACAATATTTTAAAAGCACATAAGAATTGTGTGATTTTATTAACCTTTCTATATATCTTGTTTTGCATGGAAATAGAACACAAATCAGAATTACAATCACCAGGTTGCACTCATCTGAAGGAATAAATGAGAAAATAATCCTATTAATATTGTAATATTTACTTCATAATTTTTTGAAAAACTTTCTGTCATTTGAAATGGTATGACTTAGTTGCAATATTGTATTTCTCTGATGTGTTAAATACTAAGTAAGTCTTTACGATGGAAACAAATATGTGGGTATATATACACAATGAAATATTATTCAGCCACAAAAAAAGAATGAAATTCTATCATTTGCAGTAGCATGGATGAGTCTGGAGGATATGTTAAGTGCAATAAACCAGGGACAGAAAGGCAAATATTGCATGTTCTCACTCATATGTGGGACTAAAATACAGTTAATTTCATGGAGATATAGAATACAATGGTGGTTACCAAAGGTGAGGAAGGGTAGTGGGGGAGGTGGGAATAAAGACAGGTTGGTAAATTGACACAAAAATACGATTACAGAAGGAATATGTTCTAGTATTCAATAGCACTATAGGGTGATTATAGTTACCAATAATTATTGTATAATTCAAAATAGCTAGAAGAGAAAATTTAGAATGTTCCCAACACAAAGAAATGATAAATATTTGAGATGATGGATATCCTTATTACCCTGATTTCACCATTCTACATTGTATTCATATAATAAATGATCACATGCACCTCATAAATACATACAATTACTATGTATTAACAACAAAAAAGATTCCACTACAATACTTCTGATACAATATTTTGACTAAACTTATTGCATTTATGGACCATTTTATTTGTTGAATCGATTTAAGGCCATCTATTATATGGTACTATACTGCTTAATCATTCTTATTCCTCAAAGTTCCTCTCTATATGGTCAAAAAACATTTTTTATTTGCAATCTAAATACATCCTTATCATTCTTATTTTGTATCTTTGTTAAGTGTTACACATTCTCCCACACCTATCATTATTCCTTTTCTCTTTATTTTTCCTAATATTTTCTTTCAGGATTTATCTAAATTATCGTATGTTTCATGAATATTTCCCCAATTATTTTATTTCATATTATTATCTCTTAGCTAAATTATCACTTTATTATTCTGTAGTTCATAGTTTCTAATTAGTAATCTAATTTGGTATATTTCTCTCCAATTGTTGATGTGTTAATCATGTCTTCTTATGCAGAATATGAGGCTCCTGGAAAGCAGGTAATGCATATATTTTAATTAAAGCATATAATTTCCTAAGAGTATAAGTACTAACATAAACACTCAGCACCATATAATAGCCAGTAATTAATTGATCATTTGTTAATTATATAGTAAAAATTACATAGATATTTATGTTGTGGCATAAAATAAAATTTGTGTCTGCACACATAAAAAATTTAGTCACTGTAAGGATCAAAGTCAATTCAGTGAGAAAAAAATATATATATAATTGGACCAGTGTACTTATAAGATGTATAGTCTGAATCCTTGTAATTTTATTATTTTTAATCACTGATTTAGTAACATTTATATAACTCTTATTATTGAATAAGAAAATATCAGATCTGTCTTTATGTAAATGAACAAAAGTTCACAGATTAAAAGCCCTGGTTACCAAAGAAATCTTACAACAAAGCATTGAAATAATCTAAGTAAACTCAAATTCTTCTAAGAAGTGAGTCACTGTTTTCTGAATTGATAACAGGAATTACATTTAAGATCAACTTTGATGTAAGCTTGACTACCAAATCATAAATTAATAACTCCCAAATTTGGCTGTGCATAGTGTCTCAGGCCAGTAATTCCAGCACTTTGGGAGGCTGAGGTGGGCAGATCACTAGGTCAGGATATTGAGACCATCCTGGCTAACACGGTGAAACCCCGTCTCTACTAAAAATACAAAAAGTTATCCAGGCGTGGTGGTGGGCACCTGTAGTCCCAGCTACTCGGGAGGCTGAGGCAGGAGAAAGGCATGAACCCGGGAGGCGGAGCTTGCACTGAGCCGAGATCGCGCCACTACACTCCAGCCTGGGCGACAGAGCAAGACTCCAACTCAAACACACACACACACACACACACACACACTCTCCCAAATTTTACTTCATATTTTATTAAACTCATTCTTATATAGATATTTTAATATCTACATCATTAATTCTACTTGTTTCTTTTACATTTGCAGTAAACTTTATATTTTCGTATACTTTTACATTTATAGAAAAGTTTGAGAATGGTGTGAACCAGGGAGGCGGAGCTTGCAGGGAGCCGAGATCGCCCCACTGCACTCCAGCCTGGCGGCAGAGCGAGACTCCGTCTCATAAAAAAAAAAAAAAAGAGAGAGAGAGAAAATACTAAAGAATCCCCATACAACAAAAAGCCTGTTTATCTTAACATCTTACACAATATCAATATCAGGCATGATTTTTTTTTTTTTTTTACTCATCCATGTTTCTGTTTAAATATAGGATAACAAATTCAGGAACAATGGGAAAGTAATATATAAAACCTTAATAGGAAATACAATAGAGACTACAAAACACTACCATTTGATTTTTTATTCAAATACTTCAATATTCCAATATTTTTACTCACTTGCTAAATAAAGCACAAGACTCGAAATGCTAAATAATTCTGTTAGTCTAAATCTTTTACAGAATAAAATGTTGGTGAAAAACCAAAATTGTTTAGTTATTTATGTATGACCTTGTTTATTATCTATCATAGACATCAAGATGATCATAGTTAATACCAATTTAAGCTTTACAGAATACTGTTTTAGGCCCAATATTGATATATTCAATGAAGGTATCAGAGCATCTCGTATTTATGGCATCAGGTTATAAAGATCTATTCAAAACCATTTTTGTCAAAGTTTAAACACTGGAACAAAAATCAAATTGTTTCTAAATGAGGCACAAAATGATTCTTGCTAATAGTACAAATTTTGTCCCACCGGTAATACTATAGTCTTTTTCTTTTTTAAAAAAATTATTTCAATTTTTATTTTAGATTCACGGAACACATGGGCAGGTTTGTTAGCTGGGTATACTGTGTGATGTTGAGGTTTGCTGTACGGATAATCCTGTCACCCAGGTAGTGAGCAGAGTCCCCAGTAGGTAGTTTTTCAGCTCTTGCTCCCACTCCCTACCCTACCTCCCCAGTGTCTATTATTCCAGTGGGTCCTCAGGTATTACTATTTTCAAGTTTTTTTCTTTACGTGAAACTACTGAAAGCAAAAGTATGTCATGCTTATAGGTTACTCTGTACATTTATCATTCTATTAATAAACATCTTAAGTAATTAAGTAGTATATTAAGGCCATAAACCAAGTCATTATCTCCTATCAAAGGATTACTGTTATTCAATCATCTAGAAAATTCATTTTAGGCAGGACGCAGTGTCTCAGGTCTTTAATCTCAGCACTTTGGGAGGCCAAGGTGGGTGGATCATGAAGTCAAGAGTTTGAGACCATCCAGACCAGCATGGTGAAACCCCGCCTCTACTAAAAATACAAAAATTAGCTGGGCGTGGTGGTTTGTGCCTGTAATCCCAGCTACTCAGGAGGCTGAGGCAGGAGAATGGCTTGAACCCGGGAGGCAGAGGTTGCAGTGAGCTGAAATTGCGCCATTGCACTCCAGCTGGGGCAACAGAGAGAAACTCTGTCTTAAAAAAAAAGAAAATTCATTTTAATGGGGTTATGTTACAGGGTTGAGGTCAGCCTACAGACACAAAATAGGTTAACTGAAATTTTTTTTCTTTTCATATCAGGTTTTAATTTTTTCATTGTAACAGGATTTGGGGGTGGGATACTAAATGTGGCAGGGTTCAACAAATTTACATTTTATCAAAGTAAGGTTCTTAAAGAATACAATGATAGCATATGCTTTAACGCTTATAGCACAAGTCCTCATATTAATTGATGGTCACAGAAAAATACTGTAATGCTTTAAATAAAAGTTTTACAATACATAAATGACACAAGTTTCAAACAAGATACAGTGATCAAAATACTTAATTGTCCTTTCATCAAGCTTTTACAAATACAATCAGTCTTCGCTGTCTGAGCAAATCAGTTGTAGTTTCTTCATGGTCCTCCATCTGTCTTTTAACATGACACTTGCCCGGTTGTTGAATTTATAATGCAATAGTATTTTAGACTATTTCCCTCTCCATATTTCCTCACACCAGATCTCAAATTCTTGTCTTCTTCCCAAAGCCATGCCTGTCTTTTTCTAGCTCGATGTTTTTCAGGAGTTACTGGTTGACTCTTTGAAACAGGTATTCTGCTTTCAGTGGCTCTTCTGCTTTCTTTTTTCTTTTTTGTACTTTGAAGAGTTCCTACTCTTCTTTCTTTCTTATTAAGGTCTTGTTGCTGGGTTCCATGTTGCAACTTAGATAAGAAAAGATTCTATCTTTTTTCTTCTATCCAAATTAGCTTCAGTTTCCATTTCAACATCATTACCATTAGGTTTGTCTTGAGAAGTTATTGTTCTTGTTCTTTTACTTTCTACGACTTTTGCTGCTGCCTTCATTAGAAAGGTTGATGATTTTTCACTCAGCACATAACTCACATAACTCTTAATTTTCTCCATCATGTGGTTGTAGCTGAAGTGTTGAAAAAAGTAATGAAATGTATCTTTCTGACAGATTATCACAAGCAATTTGCTTTTGAGAGGCATATGAGAATTTGGATCACCAAATATTCTTTCAAAGACATCTGCTTCTTTAAAGTTGCCATTTTCCCTACAAATAGCTAGAGCCTGAATTTTAATTAAATTCTGTATTTCTTCGTGAAGTTGGTCATGTTCCTTTTCAATTGAACCCCAAATCATCAGAGCTGATTCCAAGGGTGTAATTCGTTCATCATTTTCAAACTGTGCATCAAGGGTTTTTCCTGCTGCAATTCTTGTCAAAAACTGACATATGTATATTGTTCTCAACTGGTAAGCTGTTAGACTGGATAGTCCATGAATAATAGCCTCTGCGCTGTTGCGGGTCCGCCGGAAGTCCTCGGAGCCGCCGTGGCGGAAAGCTCGGCAAAGAGAGAGGCAGAGGAAATCGAGCATCCAGCCGGCAGCCACGGCCTTGGCCTCGGCCACCAGGCCCGCTTCCTCCTCCTCCTTGGGGACCCCCACCTGCACCTGGCACTCGAACTGCTCCTCGTCGTTGCTGTTTCTGCCATCTGCTCCTCGGTAGGGTCGGCATCCCTACCATCCGCACAGCCCCTCGGGCTCGGGGCCCAATATCAGGCATGATTTTTTAGACTGCGCCTATTTTTCCACAAAGTTCGATTCTCTAAGCTTTTGTAAGTTTTTTTGTAAAAAAAAAAAAAAAAAAAAAACTGGTTGAGTTTTTGAGCCACGAATTTGTCTTTATATCAATATAGATTTTGCACTATATTATGTAAAGTTAAGACTGTGGCAAATTAAATAGATTAATATGCATTTAATAATGATAAGTACATTTATCCAAATGTCTAAATCATATCGTTAATAGGAAAATAGCTTTGCCTTAACATTTCTTCATGTTATACCTTAGTGTGTATTTTCAGGAGTTCAACTGTAATCACATTATAAAAATTGAAGAGGTTTAGCATTTTTGTAAACTGTGACTTTGTAAACTCTGACTGTGGACAGAGAGAAAGAGAGAGAGTTAGAGAGAGGTAAAGTTAAAGATGGAAGAAGGACTAAAGAGATACAACGTTGTTGGCTTTAAAAATGGAAAAAGGAAGCCATGAGCCAAAGAATGCAGAATAGAGGCTGGAAGAAAAAATTGCTCCTCCCATACAGCCTCCAGAAAAAATTAAAATAAATAAAAAATAAAAAACAGTCCGGCTAACACCTCAATTTTAGCCCAAAGAGGCCATATCATACTGTTGATCTGCAAACAAGATAACAAATTGGTACCCTTTTAAGCTTTTAGATTTATAGTACTTTAAGGCAGTAGGAGAAAACTAGTATTCTCTCATTTAATAGATTGCCCACAGCCATCTAAAGTTGAATTGAACAAGAAAGTGAAATAAAGTCCAAGAAACGTTCAATTTGATTGCTATTGTTAGCATGACTTAGCACCAGAGTGCTGGTTGTATTCATTTTATGGATTCCTAAGAAAATAACTCTTTCATTGCAGGAGATCTCTCATTCACACATTCATATAAATAATTGTTTTTGCTTGCTTAGTCTTTGTGGCTTTCCACAGGCATCAGTAGTGCCCTTCCATGTTTTTTTCTCCTAAGTTTTTTTTTATTGCCCTTAGCAACCTTGAAGCTGATCTGAGGGAATTATAGGCTATCATTTAATCATGTAGCATACTGCTAATTAGTGGGAGCCATCCTCTCTACTCTTGCCTACGAGAGAGTATAGAATATGAAACGAACTGCAACTTGAAAGTTTGCTCAAAAATCATCATTTGATCTCCTACTTAATCATTTTGTATCTTCTGCGAATCTTTCACAATCCTGCATAATGGTCAATTTAGATTCTAAAGAAAATTCTTATCTATTGTTTTGAGGTCGGGTCTGAGATTTAAATAGTATCAGTTACAAACGATTTTGGTTACAAATAACAGAGTACTCACCATTGCAGATATTAAAGGCATTTAATAGTTTTACATAATTAGAGATCACAAGACAGGAAATGTCATATTTGGCACAGTGCCAAAACAATGTTATTAAGAACCTTGCTTTTTAAATTATTTTATTAAATTTTACTTTATATGTTTCTTTTTTAATAATTCAGAATGTATGTCTGTAGAATAAACTAACCTGGAAGAATAGATGAAAATGCTGAAAAATTGGAATATTCTTGTGCATCTGCCTTTGTTACCAGGAAACTAAATACATTCCAGAAATATTGTCATGTGAAACTTCCTTTTATAACTAATTGACAAAAACTATGCTATATGACCACTTTATCAGAAAATGAATGAATATTTTAAACTTCTAATTGAGACTGAGCTAAAGTTCACACCTCTATAATGGTTAATTTTATAATAAATACCGAGAGCATAAAGGAAGAATAATTTTGGTGAAAGATTAATCCTCATCATTCAATTATGTAAAAGGTATAAAATATAATGTTTCAAAATATGTGATATATGGATTAGATAGGACATAAAAAATTGTTCTAAAAAATCAGAAAAATAAATTACATGTTCCTATTTTCAAGATACTATAAAAAACTAAAACCAAAATTCATTATTCATAAATTTTTATGAATTCAAAACATTGTCATTATTATTTTGTGATAACTAGACTACCAGTTATACCATCAAGGACACACAGAAAATGTCTTTTCTTAAAGTTAGCTTTTATCAAGTTGTCTATAGCTCTAAGACATACATTAGTTTAGGAGAAGATGATTTATATAGATTCCAGTAATAGTCTTGCTGTCCTGGATACCAATCAATAGAGACTTTTTCTATTATTATTCACTTGACTTTGTCATTTATGCTGACATACAGCCAAAGATCAGTGTGCAAGTTATTAAAGAGAGTTTCTGTATATGAAAATAATGGTTTTAAAAAGAACTTTTGATGTTAGTAAAGTATACTTTAAGGACCTAATAGAATCAACTTACAGTGTTTTAAATAACAGCAAGATATCTATCTTCTTTACCTCATTTAGATATTCCCCTATGAAGAATCTTCCTCGTTAACTCTTTGCCAGTTTGAACTGGTTACCTACTGAATACAATTGAGTGCAAATTTTAAATTAGTAGTAATAGTGAAAATATGCCTACTATATATACACACACACACACACACACACATATATATATATATACAAAACACTGAAACAATAAGATTCTGTTACTGAAATTGTTTCAAAATTATTTTTAAGCAAAGTAAGTTGTATTGTGGGGGAAAAGGAAGGGGACAAACTGAAGAGGCTGAGAATTACACTCCTAACTATATATATTCTCTTGTACTTCCATACTTCTGTCCACACTCTTACTCAATCATCTTTATTCAGATAAGTCTCTTAAATGAGGTCTTCGTACTTTAATAAATCAATAAAATCAATTTTGAAGATAAAAATAAATTAAAAATTGTTAAAATTGTTCAATTTGCTAAGCTTATTTTACATGGAGGTAAAATAGGCAAAAGTATAGAAAAAATTATATATGTGTGTGTGTGTGTATTGGTTACTGCCATTATTTTATTTTATTTTGAGACTGGTTCTTGCTCTGTCGCCCAAGGTTGGAGTGCAGTGACATGATCATGGCTCACTGCAGCCTCAGCCTCCCAGGCTCAGAAGATCCTCCTGCCTCAGCCTCACAAGTAGCTGAGGCCACAGGTGCATGACACCACACCTGGGTAATATTTTTTAATTTGTACAGATGAGGTCTCCCTGTATTGCCTGGGCTAGTTTTGTACTCCTGGATTCAAGCAATTCTCCTGCCTCAGCCTCCCAAAATGCTGGATTATAAGCATGAGCCCTGGTGCCCAGCCTTTGTCATTCTTTTATAAAATAATTTAAAATGTAATGTATTTCACCTGAGGTCCAAAATATTCCAGGCTCCTTCATGCAACTCCAGGCTTACTTATGAAAAAGATGTCTAATAATGGCTATTAAGAAGATTCTAATCATTGAATTAATAAATCCATGTATATTATAAAAATTTTATTAACATAAAATATAAAAATTATTTTTGTAACATGAAATACAGTAGAGATAAAACAAACCATGAACAGAAAAATACCCAATATTTTCCACATGGAGGCATAAGATATTGGAAAACTATTTTATAGGGTAACTTCCACAAGTCTTGAGAAATACAAATCTCATAATTTAAAAAAAAATGTGTATACACCCTGTGGCTTTGGGATAGAGTCACCATAACTTCATGCCTTAGGCCAGTAACAACTACAAAGGAAAGCATTGTATTCAAGTCTACTTAGCAAGTAGCTGAGCATTTTTACTATAGTGTTTTCATCTTCATCTCATCACAGCTGAAAACTTGAAATGTTTTGACATCACAATTAGTATACCAGGAAGGGAAATGGGTATGATACTAAATCCACTACAAAGAAATGCACAAATAATTGAGAAATCTCCTGCTTCCATTTTTATAATACAGTACACCTGCTTTTTCAAGTATTGAGGAAATAATATAATAGATTATATATATTTATATAATGCAATATGTATATTATATATAATATATTCTACTACCCAGAGATAATTTACATTTTATATTTCAGAATATTTAAAATATTTTGTTTTAAAATATTTCATATTTTAAAATACATTACCTTCTCTCTCTCTTATAGACACACATAATCTTTTTGTTCATAAATTGCTTAAAAATATTTTTGATATGGGTGCAGAAATTCTTGTTTCTGAAGATAGTAACTGTGACATATCTAATTTTAAATTAGCAAATAGATATATTAAAGGGTTACTCAATGGTCCTAACAAGACTATTTTATTTCCCAGTATATTACTCACTTCCCACTCTGCCAAATGACTGTTCACATATCTTCATTTCCTTTTAAGCTTTCCAGTACACCTTAAACTTTCCTGATATTTATCTGGTGCTTGTTCTTCATAATTAACAGACAAAATAAAATCATTCAATTATCATCTAATCGTGTATCCACCACCAAATCAATCAGCAAACCAGTATCCATACTCAAAATGAATAAATCTCTTTTGTCTTTATCAAAGAGATGTTCTCATTTCAATCCCATAATAGTTTAAAACTTTTTCAATGGCTAGAATCAAATAGACACAATAAAAAATGGTAAAGGGGATATTACCACCGATCCCACAGAAATACAAACTACCATCAGAGAATACTATAAACACCTCTACACAAACTAGAAAATCTAGAAGAAATGGATAAATTCCTCAACACATACACCCTCCCAAGACTAAACCAGGAAGAAGTTGAATCTCTGAATAGACCAATAACAGGCTCTGAAATTGAGGCAATAATTAATAGCCTATCAACCAAAAAACATCCAGGACCAGAGGGATTCACAGCCGAATTCTACCAGATGTACAAAGAGGAGCTGGTACCATTCCTTCTGAAACTATTCAGATCAATAGAAAAAAGAGGGAATCCTCCCTAACTAATTTTATGAGGCCAGCATTATCATATTTGGTATCATTTTATGATACCAAAGCCTGGCAGAGACACAACAAAAAAAGGGAATTTTAGACCAATATTCCTGATGCACATTGATGCGAAAATCCTCAATAAAATACTAGCAAACCGAATCTAGCAGCACATCAAAAAGCTTAGCCACCACGATCAAGTCGGCTTCATCCCTGGGATGCAAGGCTGGTTCAACATACACAAATCAACAAACGTAATCCATCACATAAACAGAACCAACAACAAAAACCATATGATTATTTCAATAGATGCAAAAAGGGATTCAACAGCCCTTCAGACTAAAAACTCTCAATAAACTAGGTATTGATGGAAGGTATCTCAAAATAGAGCTATTTATGACAAAAGCCCACAGCCAATATCATACTGAATAGGCAAAAACTGGAAGCATTCCCTTTGAAAACTGGCACAAGACAGGGATGCCCTCTCTTACCACTCTTATTCAACATAGTGTTGGAAGTTCTGGCCAGGGCAGAGAAAGAAATCAGGAAATCAGGAAAGAGAAAGAAATAAAGGGTATTCAATCAGGAAAAGAGGAAGTCAAATTATCCCTGTTTGCAGATGACATGATTGTATATTTAGAAAATGCCATCGTCTCAGCCCAAAATCTCCTTCAGCTGATAAGCAACTACAGCAAAGTCTCAGGATACAAAACCAATGTGCAAAAATCACAAGCATTCCTATACACCAATAATAGACAAACAGAGAGCCAAATCATGAGTGAACACCCATTCACAATTGCTACGAAGAGAATAAAATACCTAGGAATCCAACTTACAAGGGAGGTGAAGGACCTCTTCAAGGAGAACTATAAACCACTGCTCAATAAAATAAAAGAGAACACAAACAAATGGAAGAACATTCCATGCTCATGGATAGAAAGAATCAATATCGTGAAAATGGCCATACTGCCCAAGGTAATTTATATATCCAATGCCATCCCCATCAAGCTATCAATAACTTTCTTCACAGAATTGGAAAAAACAACTTTGAAGTTCATATGGAACCAAAAAAGGGCCCGCATTGCTAAGAGAATCCTAAGCAAAAAGAACAAAGTTGGCGGCATCACGCTACCTGATTTCAAACTATACTACAAGGCTACAGTAACCATATAGCATGGTACTGGTACCAAAACAGATATACAGACCAACGGAACAGAATAGAGGCTGCAGAAATAACACCACACATCTACAACCATCAAAGCATACACACAAAACAAGAAATGGGGAAAGGATTCCCTATTTAATAAATGGTGCTGGGAAAACTGGCTAGTCATATGTAGAAAGCTGAAACTGCATCCCTTCCATACACCTTATACAAAAATTAATTCAAGATGGATTAAAGACTTAAATGTTAGACCTAAAACCATGAAAACCCTAGAAGAAAACGTAGGCAGTACTATTCAGGACATAGGCATGGGCAAATACTTCATGATTAAAACACCAAAAGCAATGGCAACAAAAGCCAAAACAGACAAATGGGATCTAATTAAACTAAAGAGCTTCTGCATGGTAAAATAAACTACTATCAGAGTGAACAGACAACCTACAGAATGGAAGAAAATTTTTGCACTCTTATCTGACAAAAGGTTAATATCCAGAATCTACAAAGAACTTAAACAAATTTACAAGAAAAAAACAACCCCATCAAAAAGTGGGCAAAGGATATGAACAGACACTTCTCAAAAGAAGACATTTATGCAGCCAACAGACACACGAAAAAATGCTCATCATCACTGGTCATCAGATAAAGCAAAGCAAAACGACAACGTGGTACCCTCTCATGCCAGTTAGAATGGCGATCATCAAAAAGGAAACAACAGATGCTGGAGAGGATTTGGAGAAATAGGAATGCTTTTACACTGTTGGAGGGAGTGGAAAATAGTTCAACCATTGTGGAAGACAGCGTGGGGATTCATCAAGGATCTAGAACTAGAAGTACCATTTGACCCAGCGATCCCATTACTGGTTTTATACCAAAAGAATTATAAATCATGCTACCATAAAGACAGATGCACACGTATGTTTATGGTGGCACTCTTCACCATAGCAAAGACTTGGAATCAACCCAAATGTCCATCAATGATAGACTGGATTAAGAAAATGTGGCACATACACACCATGGATTACTATGCAGCCATAAAATGGATGAGTTCATGTCCTTTGTAGGGACAAGGATAAAGCTGGAAACCATCATTCTCAGCAAACTAACACAAGGACAGAAAACCAAACACCGCATGTTCTCACTCATACGTGGGAACTGAACAATGAGAACACATGGACACATGGCAGGGAACATCACACACTGTGGCCTGTCAGGAGGAGGGAGGAGCAGGGAGGGATAGCATTAGGAGAAATACCTAATGTAAATGACGAGTTGATGGGTGCAGCAAACCAGCTGGCACATGTATACCTATGTAACAAACCTGCACGTTGTGTACATGTACCCTAGAACTTAAAGCATATAAACACACACATACACACACACACAATTTTTTTTCAATGGCCTAAAATAACAAAGTTTATTCCTCACTCTTACTATAAGTCCATCAAATAACTGCTGGTTCTTCTGTTTTCAATCTGTAATTGTTCTTACAGAATCCAAGCTCAAAGAGTATCTAGTATCACAAGAGAAAAATTCTTACTTTCTTTAAACTATACCATAGTATTATTGCCATATTTGTTTTGCTATTATGCTAAACTAAATTTTTTTGAATGTCATGTAACTTCCTGTCATATATCTTCATTTCCCCTTCTCTTCAATCCATTTTAATCAGGTTTTCTCTTCCTATCATTCCAATAAAATGTTGCTTATCACAGTCAACAATACATTTCTTTTGAAATTTCAATAATTTATATTGTATCCTCACCTACTTGAACTCTTATAGGTTACGGAATGTTCCATGTAGCCTTGCAATATCTCACCTCAGTTACGAGTCATGTTTTCTTTAACTGGTTTGCCTAAAGAACCCATGTGTCTGCAAACTCACAACATTGGGATTTAATATCTCAGGGCCCACCACCAAAAAAGTAAAGATGGAAATGGTGAATAAATGCCCTAGTTTCTCATATTTTAGATGAACTATTCTTAAGACCATTCTGGATGATACACAGGGTTCAAATTTAGTTAAACCTTCATTATCTACATTATGACACAGTATTCATATCTACCTTATGACATAGTATTCATTATACAGGTAATGAAGTTTTAACTAAATTTGAACCCTGTTAAGTAATTAGCGAACCTGTTACTGGCTTTTTCTAAGTCTCTGTTTCACTCGTCCTATTACGTCATTCGATAATACTTCTAGGTTATTCCTTATGAAATAATTGTTCCCAAACCCTTAGCTCAGGAACTGAGTAATGCAAACGAAAACAATTGATATTAAGAGTGACCACAGAAAATAGACACTCAGAATGGCACTCTGAACCTGGATCTTTCATTCATCAGATGGAAGCAAGGGCTGATTGTCACTGACATGGCTAGAACTCCTAGCATGCTGCAGCATCACTTGCAGCAGGAATGAGCTATAGGTGGAAAGGGAAGCATTGGCTTATGCAGAAGCTCTAGTACTTGAATGATATGGGGACAAAATTAAGGATTGTGAAGATATGACTAAGCTAATTTAGAATCTTTGAAAAGAGAGAATGATATGCTCAAGTTAGCCAACTATTACCCACAACATGTTTTCAAACTTGGAAGGTTTGAATGGAAATGTATAGAGATATCTTCATCTCCTCCAGCTATACAACAAACTGCTCAGAATCAGGCATGAACAATTATCATGAGAATGGCAGAGTTGCAAACAGAACTGAATTGTAAGTCTTAAGTGCCAATCTATGATAAAATAAGAGCTCTGAAAGTTGGATATTTAGTTTTACAATGCGTATGTATAGAAAATAATTAAGCTGTGCAATTAAATATGTACAATTTTTAATTGTCAACTATATCTCAATAAAGTTGGAAAAATTAGATTATTTGGGTGGTTTATGTAACGTTGTGTCTATATTTCAATTTTTAGATTAGCATCAAGTGAAGCTACAACTAGGCAGGGACCTATTTGTAATATTGAGGCCATGTTTGATAATGATTGATGATTGATGATGGTAGTTGTAGTTAAGAGGAAAGGCTAACATTTATTGAAAGATGATACATGTCATATTTTTTTCTACTACGTATGCAAGAGGGGTTTATTTTAATACACTTCATGGATGGAAACATAAAGCAGAGTCATTACAATTTTTGTCCCAAAACTAAACAATTCAGAAAAATTGGAGCCAAGATTTTTACCCAGGTATGTTTGTTCCACTGCATCGTCTATTAAAAAATTATTTGTGTCACATAAATGAGCTTGGACTTTGCCTTAAGAACTTTTGGAGCCCTACTGGAAAATTGCAACAGCCTTGATTTAGGAATTTGGAATGTATTTTAGTATTGAGAAAGAGAATATTGTCCTGTTTTGAATATTTACGTGAATATTAATGTGAAGATGGAGAAAAGTAGACATATAGCAGTGAGGCTTATGAATAGAAATCATAGTTCTTCAAGATTGATTGGATATGGAATAGGATGTAATCAGGTATAATATTCACAGTATTCAAAAACCAACACAGCATTAAGTACCAATCAATCAGATTGAATGTCAGATCAGTCAGAATAGACAAAAGCAGTTTTACAGTACCAGTCTATCCTGGCTCATTATCAACTTAGATAAAAGAAAGAGACAGGAAGTGTGTAGTTCATGTTTCTGACTTAAATGAGTGGGTGGACGGTAATCTAGTCTTTGTGACTGGGACATACTTTTGTACTGAATTATAATGTGGGTTTATTTCTTTCACAAAGTAGTTTCTTTGTCTTTACCATTTGAAAAAAAGAAAATAGTAATAATTTATTATAGATTTATCATGAATATAAAATAAAATATGGCATTTCTATCAATTGCCTAGAAAAATGAATCATAAGTGCTTATTATTTGAAGAGCTTTACTTTATGCAGAAAATGTGTATTTAAAATAATAATGCTCTTTTAAATTTTTATAGCTTGTACACTGAAATGTATTTACCAGGGATTAAATAGAGAAATTTATTTAGAACAAAGGCACGTATTAATAGTAATACACGTTAAAATAGATGTGACTTCAGTGCCCAAATATAGAATATTTTAACAAATTATTATAAATGAATATAATGCTATATAAACACACATATTGCTGGAAGTATAAAATATGTGTGTCCGCACCAAACAACATATATATATTCATTTCATAGCTATTAGTGGATACACTTATTATCTTGCAGGTTGTCTTAATCCAGCTTTCTCTCCTCAACAGAGTATCTAAATTATTTCTCTGCCTCAACAGAGTATCTAAAATGATACCAAATATAAATTAGATATTCACAGGAGATTACAAAAGAGCAATGGAAATGCAAGGAAAATTAATACTGCACAACTTTCTGGGATTTTTTTACTTCAAATTTTAATTTAGAACACTAATAAAATAAAAGTGCGCATGAGAATCCAGGAGAAACATACCTTTTTATGGAATAAAAAAATTGATATAACTTATTTCAGGATAGTTGATTATAACAATAAAAATTTAAATGTACATACATGTATTTTTAAATGTGCTCAAAGAGGCACATCGACAGACACCCATTGCATTATTATTTTTACTAGTACACAATATTAAAATCAACTTAAGTATACATGGGTAGATAACAAGTAATATAAATTTTTTATGTTTCAGTATGAATACACAATAAAATACAGCCCAGCAGTTGAAATGAATGAGTTAAATACAATTGCTGACCTGCGGAGATGTTCACAATATATTGTTAAGTGACAAAAGGAATATTTTAAATATTATATAATGTGAATAATTCCTTTAGTGTAGCTGAGAAATAAATTCTATTCTTAGGACTCCAAGGTTGCTCTGTGTGCCACTATACTCCATTGCCTTCTAGCTGTATTAACAAAATTAGCATAAATATAACCCTTGTGCCTTAGATTCTCCTGATACTAAGAACCCCTGATTAATTTAGGATTGGGGCATGGGTGCCTAGCAATATAGATCATCCTTAATTTGACTTGAGCTTCTGCCCAATACCCCAAAGAATAAAATAAACCAGCAGACTTATTTGTTTACCTTGGCAAATGCATCCATAATCACTTATAAGGAAATGCTTATAACAAAATTTAAGAAATAACTCTAACTACAGGAAGTCAATATAACTAAATATTATACTTATAATGGAATATTATGACAATCTTTTAAATAATTAGATGTGTAGGAAAACACTGGAGAAGGAAAGGGGAAAGGAACAACGAAAGAAGGGAAAAAGCAGGTCAAGGGGGAGGTAAGGAAGGATGACTAATTTTAGTTTTTAGTCTTCAGTCTATGATTCTCACATGCCTTTTCTAATTTATCCCACATCCACACTTTTTTAAAAACATGCTATAAGCCAATTAACTGAATTCCTCTCACATTTTCTGTTTCCATGACTTTGTTCTTGCTGTACCCTTTGTAGAAACGTCCTTTCCCAAATTTCTGAATGTGTAAATCTTATCTGACCTTGAAGAGCAACTCAATGGCCAACCATTTCACAAAGCCATTCATGATCAATCTCTATCCCAACCAAACTCTCACTGTACAAATTCTGGGTATACACAATCATACTTTATCTGATCCATTTAATAATGGCTAAACTGTTCTGTAGGGGCTGGTGAATGAGTTGTTATTTTTCTTGGCCTCTAAATAAATAAGATTGTTCAATATTCATTCTAGGGATATTAATATTCTTTTCCTTGGACTGTATGTTTTTGCCTTTAAAATCTTATTTTATTTGAAATATATCTGATTTGTATTTAGACTTTTAATGAATTGCCCCAAAATTCATCTGTTTTCTAAGTTATCACAAAGCTGTACCTAAGCAAAGTTTAATTTTTGCTTATTGAAACAATATTTTTTAGTATTGTTGATATATATGTGTATGTGTATAAATATCAAATTAAATATCTTTTGTTAGCAATATGATCATCACTGATTGAAAGATGTTTCACACAAAATTTTAACTTTATCTTATTAATCCCATAAATGTGATAAATCTATACAAGCTGCTCATTGAATTTCTGCTTTGAGGAATTCTAAAAGTTTAACATAGGCAAAATAAAGATTATCTTGTACACTATGACAGAAAATGGGTTCAAAGTTTGCCTCTAAATGCAAAACAGTTTTACCTAATTTATATATATGTGTGTAATATATATGTATATATGTGGAATGTGCTTGTATGTATATATACTACTAGAAAATAAAACGAGATTTCTGCTGGCTTTACTTTGTGTATTTTAAAGAACTATTTTTCCTGAGGTACTGGAATATAGGATCTATATTGTAGATTGTTAGGAGATTTGCCCTATTGTTTCATTTTATTACTATCTAACAACATTTGGTTACTATTGCCAATACCCTCTTTACAAATGTCATAGCTACCCTAGTAGTTCCCATCACACCAAATGGCACTCCCATGCACTCTGTGCAAGGCCTGCAGCATCTGACCCTTTCTTTTTCTAAGCTTATTTTTTAAACTATTTTTTATGTTTTATGTCACTACGCTTTAGCCACACTAATCTTCCTTTCACTTGAACCTGAAAATCTCCTTTGTATATTAAATGATTTGCACTTGGTGTGTGTATTTTTTGATGCTTTACTCCAAATAAAACATTAAACTTCCTTCTTTGCTCTATGACTCAACCATGACTTCTATAGAAAGGATTTTCCTGGAGACCGTATCTGATAATCTTCACCCTTTCGTCATTCTTATTCCTGTTTCTAACGAGTACTATTTATTTTCTTTGTAGGTCTTACCACTGAAATAACACTGGTTGCTTATTTAAATATCTTTCAGCTTCATCACAATGCAAGATCCTTTTAAATAGAGGTGTATATTGTTTATGGTTGAAATTCCAGTGTCTAGAATAGAGTCTGGTACAGAGTAGATGTGCAATAAAAAAGTTAATGTCTAAAGCCATATATACATATATATGGAAAAGTTGTAGTGTTTTGGGTATTATTGATGAGGGTGAGGAGCTATTGTGATGCAGAAATTGGAACAGTTCCACATGTCAAAGTATGTTTTTTAAGCTATAATACTATTTCTTACTTTAAATCTTAAATTACCCTATTCTAAAGATAGCACAATTAGTTTTAGATTGTTATACACAGAAAAACTTAGATATAAGGAGAGCAATATAATTGTTTCGGTAAATAATACTACCACATTTGCTGCTTATTGAGAACTATCTACTGTAGTTTGCACAGCTTTTGCGTAGATGATAGTGAAGGGCACCACCATTTGGATTATTCCACAGAAAAAGGAAAACATAGTTACTGCTCTGTATTGATGGAGCAGCTGCTGGAGAAGACTAATCATTGCTAGTTATTGCAGCTTTTCCAACTTGAATAGGAATCCTAAAAGAAAAACAGTGGGAAAGTGGGAGAGCAAGAGAGAACAAATTACTTGTAAAGAATTCTAAATCTGAAATATCTGATTTCAAACAGGAGTGTGGTTGTGAAAAAGAAGACATAGACATAATGTAAAAACAGGTGAATAGTTACTACTTATTCTTTTCTTTATCAGAGGATATCTATCTTCATATATGTATGAAGACACACAAAAAGAAATTTAACTAAAAAATCACGTCTCTTTCTTTCATCATAGCACACAAAGCAGAGGAGGGAAACGTAGACCCTGCAATGAAAATTATGTGCCATACTACTGCCAGCTGTCTTGAGTGGCTTGCCCAGTTTTTGAGTGCTTAAAAGAAAGTTGTAAACAACACGTCACCTGCTTATTCACATAGGACTTTGATGTTGGAACACAGTATCTGTTTTGGCATGATGAAATTCACAGGTTTACTTCATTAAGCTCCTATGGGAAGTTAAGCTACTAAAATTATTATTCTGATCTTAGTTGTATAATTTTTAAAATAAGAGCATGAGAAATACAATGAATAAATGTACAGTTAATCCTTTGTATTTGTGGGTTCCACACCCATGTTTTCAACCAACAGCAGATTAAAAATATTTGAAGAAATTGTACTTAATATGTACAGGCTTTTTTTCTTGTCATTATTTCCTAAACAATACAGTATAATCATTGACACAGCTGTGCATAGGTGCAAATTATACCATTTTATATGAAGAGCTTGAGTATATTCAAATTTTGGTATACAAAGGAGATCCTGCAAAAAATTATCCAAGAATACTGAAGGATGAATTATGTTTTACTTATAACAAAAATTCCTGTATTTAAGTCCCTCCTGAGCACATGTAGCTTGTTGTACGGACACCAACAGATAAAATATTGTCTAATGTGTCTAATGTGTCCATTAAGATGGTTGTAACAACCATGTTACAAATAGATGAACTATTTTGTTAATCAGAATAACTATCACTGAATAAATAAATTTGGTTCCTATAATATTAACTTAAATAAGTATTATTTTTGAATTGACTGGATACCTTTTTAGAAATATTATTTTTCCCTTTCATACTATTATCTATGAAGAATATTTGTCCACATACTACTCTAATACATCTTCTTCAGGTGGAATTTTCTAAGAAGCTAAAAACACAAATCTAATCATACAGACTAGTTTGCACTGTTCCTACTTAGCAAATATTAACTAGAACTATTAAATCTGTAGATTGCCAGCAAATTTTCAGTAAGTCATTTAATTCTAATACCAGTAAGATACATGATAATATTTCTTTTAAATTTTGAGGTGTTTCCTTTTTATTCCCCTCAATGACTAAAATATTTCTTTTTAAAAAAGCCAAGAGGAAATAAAGTACACTTATCATCCAGGCTTCTGTTCTTTAAATTGCATTTGTTTTAAAGAAAAATGCTTATGGGGCACTTTTCGGTTACATGTGGCATCAATGTTAATGACATCGATATTTTGTAACAGCTCAGGTTTAAGATGAAAATAACAGCTATTAACTTAGTTTAAAAATATCAATTTCCAACATTTTTCTTGCAGCTTGTCAATAACACCCCAAAGCATATACATATCAAAAAACTAAGAGATATCTGTAAAGTCCATTTTCTTAATTTGCTTCACACAGACAATAAATAATTCTTGTTGATTATGTGTCAAAAATATATAAAACATATAGATGTCTCTGCTTTTTGGTTGTCATATATCTTACCAGCCTGGGCTCTCACAATAACATTCTAACATGTTTCTCCTTTCCCTCTCATGACTTTCATTTATTTTCCAAATACACTAGCCGTATAAAAATAAATTGTGAAATATTATCTAGGACAGTTTGCTAAGTTCGGAATTCTCTGTTTCTTTATAGTTGTATAGAAAATACCTGTAAAATATGTAAATATTCAATTCCTTTATTTTTTTCTAATAATTTATTGATGTAAAATCATATAACATAAAAATAACTATTTTAAAATAAACAATTATGTGGCATTTAGTACATTCACAATGTCACACAACTGGCTATGTCAAGTACAGCAAAGTAAAACCCTTTAACAATTAAACAGCTAGTTTGTTGTTGTTGTTGTGGTTGTTGTTTTTGTTTTACTCCCCTCTGCCCCCAGCATCAGGCAATCACCAACTGGAGTTCTGTCACCATGGATTTTCTGGATATTTCATAAATGGAATCACAGAATAGGTGACTTTTTGTGTCTTGCTTATTTCACTTACAATAATGTTTTAGAAACTCATTTATGCTGTAAAATGTATCAGTATTTTATTTCTTCATTCATTATGGCTAAGTGATATTCTATTGTATGTATATTCCACAGTTATTTTTTTCCATTCAACCACTGATAGACATTTAGGCTGTTGTTAGCTTTTGGCTGTTGTAAATAGTGTTACTGTGAACACGGGTACACAAATATTTCAAGTGGCTGCTTTCAATTTATTTAGACATATACTTGGAAATGGGATTGCTGGATGATATGGAGTTCTATTTTAATTTTTTGAGATAGCTCCATACTGTTTTTCATACAGACTGCCCCATTTTACATTCTTGCCCACAGTGCACAAGTTTTCCAATTTCTTTAAATCCTCACCAATGCTTATTATGTGTTTTTTAGTTTTGAGGTGGGGTGGAGGTTGGTTGTTGCTTTCATTAAATACTAGCCATCCTGAGGGTTGTGAGGTTTGGATTTCATGGTTTTTATTTGTATTTCTCTAATAATTAGTAATGATGAACATCTTTCCATATATTTGTTGGCCATATATATATATATCTTTGGAGAAATGTCTATTTGAGTCCTCTGTTAATTTTTAAAATTCAGGTTATGTGATGTTTTGTTATTGAGTTTTAAGAGTTCTTTATATATTCTACATGTTGAAACCTATATCCCTATTATAAATACATGACTTAAAAATTTCTTTCTCATTCTCTAGGTTTTGATAATTCATTCCGTTGATTGTATTTTTTGGTGAATAAAAGCTTGTAATTTTCATGAAGTTCCAGTTGCCTATGTTTTTTTTTTTGTTGCCTATGCTTTTTGTTTTTTATCACTGCCAACTCAAATGTTACAAAGCTTTTCCCTATGGCTTCATCTAGGAGGTTTTTTTTTTATAGTTTTAAGCCTTATGTTTAGATCTTTAATCCATTTTGAAGTAATTTTTGTATATGCTATAATATCTGTAAGATAAAGGTCAAACTTTATTTTTTGGTATATGGATATCCAAGTTTTCCCAGCACCATTTATTGAAGGGATTGTCATTTCCCCATTGGGTGGTAATTTTTTTTTGAAGGCCTTTTTATCATAAACAATAGGTTTATTTCTCAGCTTTGTATTTTATTCAATTGTTTAATTTGTGTTACTTTAGGCCAAATCATACTGTTGTGATTACTGCATTCTTGTAATATGTTTTGAAATTAGAAATAGTGAGTCATCCAACCTCTTTTTCAAAATTGTTTGGCTATACAAGGTCACTCAAGATTCCATATAAATTTTTATATTTCTGAAAAAATGATGGTAAACTGGTAATTTAATAGACATTCATCGAAACTGTAGATCACTTTGGGTAGTGTGGACATCTTAATTGCTATACCTTAACAATTTAAATTGTTTTAATCCATGAAGATGGGATGTCTATTTCTATTTATTTGTATCTTCTTTAATTTTTTTAACATTCTTTTCTAATTTTCCATGTACAGATCTTTCACCTCCTTGGTTATGGTTATTCTTAAGTATTTTATTCTTTTCCATAATATTGTAAATAATCTCTTATTTACAATAATAATATTACATAATATATTATATAATGTTACATAATGTAATACACACACACACACACACACACACACAAATCCTGGTCACCACAGGAGATGTTTTGTAAATGTCAAGGGCTAGGGTAGGGGATGTAGTTTATTACTCCTTTGTCGTTTTTTGTTTTTGTTTTTTTGTTTTTGTTTTTGAGACGGAATCTGGCGCTGTCTCCCAGGCTGGAGTGGAGTGGCGCGATCTCGGCTCACTGTAAGCTCCGCCTCCTGGGTTCACGCCATTCTCCTGCCTCAGCCTCCAGAGTAGCTGAGACTACAGGCGCCTGCTACCACACCCAGGTAATTTTTTGTATTTTTAGTAGAGATGGGGTTTCACCGTGTTAGCCAGGATGGTCTCCATCTCCTGACCTCGTGATCCGCCCACCTCGGCCTCCCAAAGTGCTAGGATTACAGGGGTGAGCCACTGCACCTGGCCGAGTTTATTACTCTTACAGAGTAAGAGAATAAGTTTATTATATAATATATTATGTAATATTACATAATATTGTAAATAAGAGAACTACCAGATGATATTAGAGCACCTTGCTATTCCTGAAGTAAGGAAATACTAAAGAAAAATAACTAATAAGTGCATGTCACAAGGACAAAGGTGCCACTTTCAGTAGGCTTCTGGAGGCCAAATCTAGGATAATATAACCAATGAAAGTGATTTATAAACTTTGAAATAAGATGGAAATCTATGAGTCCACACCTATAACAAATCATAGATAGATAGGTATATGGATAGATAAAACGTGCTTTAGTCCATTTTCTGCTGCCATAACAGACAACAGAACAATTTATAAACAACAGAAGTTTATTCGGCTCATGGTTCTGGAGGCTGGGAAGTCTAAGAGTGTGGTGCTGGCATCTGATGAAGACCTTTGTGCTGCATCATGTTATGATAGAAGATGGAGGGGAAAGAAAGTACATACAAGAGTGGAGAGAATATGGGCTAAATGTATCCTCTTATCAGGAACTCCCCCACTCTTTAATAACTAATGCATTCCTGAGATAATGGGTAAAGGGTTAATGAACACTCTTTGTATTAGTCTTACAACTTTTATAAGTTTAAATTTATTGAAAAATTAAAAATAGAAAAGTAAATTTTTTATAATTTTTATATTCCACAAGTATTTTACAAGAGTTGATCTTTGGTTTTGTTTTGCTTTGCTCTTTTTTTTAGGATTTCTTTTAGAAGTAAAATATTTTTGTTTCACTCTATATTTATTTTTTAATTTATAGTATAATTTTTTCATAAAATAGTGTATAGAAAAATTATTCTAAAGATGTTTGAGAAAATTTCTCTTACTTTGGCCTCTATTATAAAGTTTTGTTTTTTTTTAATGATACTCTTTTCTGTTACTAATTCCATAATCTTCCTTTCGAGTTTGTCATAATCAAACCAGATTAATTATGCATTTGTATTACTCATCCAATTTTGAGCTAATTAGATTGTAAATAGCTTGATCTCTTTCATATTTTAATCTCCATTTTTAAAACCTATGCATAGTTAATTAACGTAGAAACACTGATAAATTAAAATTACAACATTGTACAGATTTTTCAGATGCATAAGATACTGTTTCATGTCTTTTGAAATTATCACAAGTTGAAGGATGATAATGTTAAAACAGGTGCACTTATTACACTTATTTCACCTTCTAACACAATGTTAATGCTTTTATGATGAACAATATTTATGCAAATACCAAATGTTTCAAGCTGATATGTTTGAAAATATAGTCATGGGCAGCCTCCAGTAACGAAAAATGATCTGCATATGCACAAATTAATCCACCTGTGTTTCAATTGGCTCCACTCTTACAATACTCTAGCATAGGCTCTGCTACATTCAAATAATAGTCAATTTTTGAATTAATGGAGGAGGAAGTATGTTTTAAGCAGCAGAAGGTAAAGATTTCTACCATGTTGATCGATTATCCTTTTAGCTTAAGGAAAAAGGAAAGAGAAAAAGAAACAAACACATACACACACACACACACACACACCCCAAATCCTAGTCACCATAGCAGATATTTTGTAACTGTCAAGGGCTAGGGTAGGGGATGTGAGTTTATTACTCTCACAGGATTTGAGCCATGGAATGTAAGAGAATGTCAGTCTCTATTTAAATTTTATGTATTCAGGAAAACAAAAAAGTCTGCACAAAGTAAAATCATTTAGTATACTGTTTTTTCTCTTCAAAATACCTTACCCTTCTCATACCTTATTCTTGCAATCTATAACCTACTGCAAATTCAATCTCAATTCTGCAGCTTTATTGCCCCTCACATAAACTTTAGAATACTTTCCACTCTGCCCTCTGAGATTATACTCCCGAAGCAGTAAGACCGTCTTTTAGTGTTTCATGCTTTAACTGAAGCACACCCCTTTCCTTGAGCATTATTTTACCTTTACTCCTATCATCACTATCAATAGCACTGATGATTATTCTCAGCCAAATTTAAGCTGTCTTTTTCTCCATCAAAGCCACACTTACTCTTACACTCAAAACCTTCTGGGGGGTTGATTTGGCAGCATATTTTTAGGTTTTCAATTACCCTCTACATTGCTCCCCTATTTCTTTTTACTTCTTTTTTTCTTTTTTCTTGAGACAAGGTTTTACTCTGTCACCTAGGTTGGAGTGCAGTGGTGCGATCACAGCTCACTGCAGCCTTGACCTCCGGGCCTCAGGTGATCCTCCCATCTCACCTCAAACTCCCGAGTAGCTGGGACTAAAGGCACACTCCACCACACCCAGAAAATTTTTCTATTTATTGTAGAGACGGAGTTTTGCCATGTTGCCAGCGCTGGTGTCAAACTCCTGGGCTCAAGCAATCTGCCTGCCTCAGTCTCCAAAAGCTCTATTACAGGTGTGAGCCACCTTGCCCAGCCATTCCCTTTTTGAAACAGTTTCTTGAATTTTGCCACCTAAGCTCTATTTACCTTATTCTGTTGTTTCTGACTCCAGCTTCTTGATCTCTTTTTCTCGATTACCACCTCTTTCTCAACATTGCCTCTCAAGATTTAGTGCTATACTTTTCCTTTTCAATTTCACCTCTTCCATGTTAACAGCTTCCATTACCATCTATATATCATGTATATATCAGTGGTTTTCAAATACGTATTTAAACTTTTTCATTGACTTTCAGACTCATATCCCTAACTGTCTACTAATACCTGGAGGAGCTAAAAGTTTTTCTGACACAAGATGGAATCTTAAATATATGTTAAATAAAGTCCAAATTTACCTGAAACTGAATGTATTCCAAATTTGGGATCTCATCTGCACACCTTCATAACCACAAAAAATTAAATATATCTCCTCTGATGTCTCCTATCTCAGTGACTGACACCACTATCCGTCTTTATAAGCATGATAGTCACTGAGAAGTAACATTTATCCTCACATATCATATGCTATTTTTCACTAAGTCTTATCTCCCAAATGCTACTAAAACAAACTATATTTTTTTGAACTCTCAGCGCGAGTTCAAACATTCCTCACACACTCCGCCATCTTTTACTATTGACCTAGCTTATAACTTTGCCACTTTCAACTCCAGTATACCACAGATACAAAGACAATAATATTTTATAATTTTTTCCAAAAATTGTATTTTTTTTGAGACATAGTTTTGCTCTTGTTGCCCAGGCTGGAGTGCCAATGGCATGATCTTGGCTGGGATTACAGGTATGCGCCACCACTTCTGGCTAATTCAGTATTTTTAGTAGACACAGAGTTCTCCATGTTCATCAGGCTGGTCTCGAACTCCAGACCTCAGGTGATCCGCCTGCCTCGGCCTCCCAGAGTGCTGGAATTACAGGCATGAGCCACCGCGCGAGGCCTCCGTTTTTATATACTATTATTTTGCCTAGGAGATTTTTCTATTGTTTCCCCACACTCTCAATTATTTTTCCACTTAAGTTCCTTTCATTCTTTAAATACCTGTTCAATATTATTTACTTAAGAGCTGTTTCTTACCTAGAAAGACTAAAATGGATACTTAGGATTCGTGAGATCACAGCTTTGTGAACTTTCATTCATCGAACTTGCACCATTTATTTTTATGTACTCACTATACTATAGCATTCACAAAAGAATAGTATCTTATCTGACTTTTTTATCCCCAGAGACTAGCACAGTTCCTGGTACATAACAGGAGATTAACTACTGTTTATAGTGTCAATGAATAAATGAGGAGCCATAAATGCTTTGTTATGGGGAGACATAAATACTCTATTATATGTAGTTTATATTATCCAATAAAATGGAACACACGATTCAGCTAGATATAACATTAACAGAATTCTAGAACAGAATTATCTGTTCTGTTAACAGAATTCTAACTTTGAATACTAGCAAAATCCACTATGTAATTTTTTAATCTTTTTATTTTATTATTATTATTGTTTTTTGAGACGGAGTCTCACTCTGTTGCCCAGGTTGGAGTGCAGTGATGCAATCTAGGCTCACTGCAACCTCTGCCTCCCAGATTCCAGCGATTCTCCTGTTTCAGCCTCCAGGGTAGCTGGGATTACAGACACCTGTCACAATGCCTGGCTAATTTCTGTATTTTTAGTAGAGATGGGATTTCACCATATTGGCCACGGTGGACTCCTGACCTCAAATGATCCACCCCGCCTCGGCCTCCCAAAGTGTTGGGATTACAGCCATGAGCCAGCACACCTGACCTTGTAATTCTTATATAAAGGCAGACAGGGCATAGTTATATGAAGAGTATAAGAGATATAAGATGCAGAGTTTTTTTTATTATGTTTTACAAAACAATTAGACATGTTCTTTATATTGGAAGCTTGCAGATATTGAAAATATAAGATTAATTCAACTCACTGAAGGTATTTCTACAGAGAATTAGGATTACTTTGGTTGTTGTTCTTACAAAACTTAATATAGTAACTGAAATTAGAACACAAGTTCAGAATGCTAAAATGTCGGTAACCTGAAGTAGAACAAACTAAATCTCCCAGGATTAGGAAAGGGATTTGTTTCAGGATCTGGGATGTAGCTGAGTCTGTAAGGAGTGTTAATATTTTATGTATGTGTATTCAAAAATACTAAGAATAAATATCCAGGTAAATAATTACAGATTGTTTCAATGTCTTATGTGAGGTCTATAAAAGTCTTATTTGTAAATAATTCATAGTTAAATCCTTTGATGCGTTTCTGAAATGTAAATGTTCGGGCTGTTTATTTAAAGTGATCCACATGGTTTACATAACAGATGTTCAGGTGACAGAGTAGATAATTCTGTTCTAAAATTTAGAAGCTCACATCAATTTCTTCTCAGTGTGAATGACGGCCTCAAGATGTTAGGCCAGAGAGGTCCCTATGACCTAACATTAATTATAATGTTTATAAAGCCTTAGAACGGTGCCTGACATAAAGCAGCTGATTTATAATAGTAAATTGATGATGCTGATGATACTTATTAATATGCTTTCAGCCAATTATACTAATCCACGTAGAAAATGTACATTCATTTATTTATTACATCCTCATTAAAAGTATTGGATTCAGTTTTGATTGTATGCATCTGAACATGTTTGTACATAATTTGAACAGATTTATTTTAAAATTTATTGAAAAAAGTTCATGGAATTATTATGTAATAGTCTACCACTTACTTTTGGTGATTATATGTGTCATTAAAGGTTAACCCTGATTATTCATGACATAAATAAGTCAAGACTACAGAGTTAGTCAAGAAGTTTTACAGTTATTTACATGTAAAAAGCTAAGCTTCTGAAAAAAAGTCTGTTACTTCAAGGTGTCTGGATTATATTCATGAATTTAATTCCAAAATATATTTTAGACTTTTATTATATTCAATATGTAGTAAGAATAATTGAAGAGTGGAAAAAATTAATCAAATTGTATCTTTTTTCTCAAGAAAATTCAACATCAATCAGAACAGTCAGGCTTCTGTAAACCTATGAAACTGGTAATTAATCATGATGTTCCTAGAAGTGAAATACACAGAAAGGTGTCTTATTCTGTTCTTGCTCCTATAAAAATACCATAGATTGGCTAATGTATAAAGAGCATAAATTTATATCTCTGAGTCCTGAAGGTTGGGAAGTCCAAGATCAAGGCCCTACCAGTTTCAGTATGTAGTGAAGGCCCATTTCTCATAGAGGGCAATATATAGGTGCCCTCATATGGCAGAAAAGACAGAAAGGGCAGAAGTGAATGAATGCCGTATTCTCATATGACAGAAGAGCAGCAGTGCAAAACATGGCCTAAGCTAGTACCCACCAGCCCTTTTATAAGCACTAATACATTCATGAGGATGAAACCCTCATAATTTTATCACTTCGCTCAAAGCCACACCTCTTTATGTCACCACCATGAGGATTAAGTTTCAATGTAAGTTTTGGAAGAGACACACTTTCAAACCATAGTGGAAGCCTACTAACTTTTTTTCTTGATTTGTATAAGCAGAAATTTGTAGGTAAAGTGAATAAAAATGTAACCTGGATTATAAAAACAGAGCTACAGCCCCTCAGTCAATTCCCAGGTTTGAGCCAGTTTACATACTAAGAAACCCTTTAATAAAGAGGAGGCCAGATACTTCTGAGAAAAGACCCAAGTATGCTACCATAAATTTATGCTGTTATTCTTTGCCAGGATAATGGTACATTGGGGAAACACATAATAATCAGGCTTAAACTGATACTAATTTTAAGAGTCTCTATACATCATTGTGGCCTACCAGTCAGAGTAGAGGCACATGAAGGTCAGGTGTTCCATGGAGTTTTAGCTCAAGTTTAACTTACAGTGGACCTAGTAGGTCCCCAAATCTACCCTGTGATCAGTTCTCCAACTCCTGAAAGCATAAATGAATACGTATATTCAGCAAATGGAAGAATCTCCATATTGGTTCCTTGACCTGTGGAAAGGGGGCTATTATGTTGGAAAAGGCCTTGTGGAAAGTCCTCAACCTGCTTCTACCTAGAAAAATAGTAAGACCAAAACAATGTCATATTCCTGGAGGGTTTACAGAGATTAGTGCCACCATTAAGGACTTGAAAGATGCAGGAGTGATGATTCTCACCACATTCCCATTTAACTCTACTCTTTGACCTGTGTACAAGACAACATTTTGCAGCATTACAGTGGACTACTGTAAACTTAACAAGATTGTGACTCCAACTGCAGCTCTCTCCAGATGTGGTTTCATTGCTTCAACAAAATATATCCTCAGATACCTGGTATACAACTTTTGATCTGGCAATTTTTTTTCCTCTTAAAACCTGTTAGTAAAAATTTCCAGGAGTAGTTTGCTCTCAGCTGGCAAGGCCAGCAATACACTTTCACTTTCCTACTTCAAGGGTCTATCACGTCTCCAGCTCTATGCTGTAATTTAGTTTGCAGACATCTAGAACACCTTTCTCTTCCATAAGATGTCACATGAGTCCATTACATTGATGAAATTATGCTGATTGGACCTAGTGAGAAAGAAGTAGTCACCACTTTAGAATGACAGGTAATATATTTGCATATCAGAAAGTGAATAATAAATTCAATGAAAATTCAGCTGCTTTCTGTCTCAGTGAAATTTTTAGGAGTCTAGCAGTGTGAGGCATGTTGAATGTATCTTCTAGGGCAAAGGGCAAGTTATCTGGCCCTTCCTATAACCAAAAGAGAGGTGCAATGCCTACTGAATATTTTGGATTTTGGAGGTCGCAGACATTTCAGTGTGTTAATCTAACACAGTTACTGAGTGAGTTGAGAAGCTACTTGTATTGAATGGGGCCCAGAACAAGGAAAGGCTCTGCAACAGGTCCAAGCTGCTGTGTGAGCTGCTCTGTCACTGGTTCATGTGATCCAGTAAATCCAATGATGGTTAAGGTGTCAGTGGCAAATAGAAATGCTGTTTACACTGGGCGTGGTGGCTCACGCCTCTTATTCCAGCACTTACGGAGGCCGCAGCAGGCAGATTGCTTGAGCCCAGGAGTTTAAGATCAGCCTGGGCAACATGGTGAAACCCTGTCTCTGCAACAACATACAAAAAAGTTAGCCGGGCATGGTGGCATGCGCCTGTGTTCTCAGCTACTCTGGAAGCTGAGGTGGGAGGATCACTTGAGCCTAGGAGGCGGAGGTTGCAGTGAGCCAAAATTATGCCACTGTACTCCAGCCTGGGTGACAGAGTGAGACCCTGTCTCAAAAAAATAAAAATATAAATATAAAAAGAAATGGTGTTTAAAATGGCCTTTTTTAGACCACCATAGATGAATTGCAGCACAGGTCTTTAGGATTTTGGAGCAAGGCTCTGCCATACTCCACAGGTAATCACTCTCCTTTTGGAAAACAGATCTTGGTCTACTACTAGGCCTTAGCAGAGACTGAACCCTAAACCATGAGCCACAAAGTTAGCATGTAATATTAGCTGCCCGTTATGAACTTGGTGTTATCTGACTCACTAAGCCATGAGGTTGAACAGGCGTAGCACACTCCATCATGAAATGGAATTGGTATATACATGATCAGGCTGGAGCAGACTCTGAAGGCACAAACAAATTGCATAAATAAGTAGTCCAAATGCCTATGGTCCGAACTTCACTACTCTGCCTTTTCTCTTTCAAACTGCACCTGTGGTCTTATGGGGCAGTCTCTATGGTGAGTTGACAGAAGAAGAGAAGACTTGGACCTGGATTACAGATGGTCGTGCATTATATGCAGTCACCACCAAGTGAACTGCTGCAGTGCGACAGCCCCTCTCTGGTACATCCCTAGAGGACAATAGAGAAGGCACATCCTCCGATTGGACAGAACTTTGAGCAGCACACCTAATTTTTCACTTTACTTGGAAGAAAAAATGACCAGATGTGTGATTATGTACCAATTCATGGGCTGTAGTCAATGGTTTGGCTGGGTGGTTAGGGACAAGACAGAAACATGATTGGAATTATTGACAAAGAAATTTAAGGAAATGAAGTGCTACTCCACAATAGAGATAAAAATAGTTTTTCCAGAATATATGAGATTCTTTAAAGTGTCTCATAGTATTCTCATGCCCTGTGATTAAGGTCAATGGAAAACTACAACAACCCAATCCAGGAAGAACTACTCCTGACCCGGAACCTTCATTTATAAAGATTTGTCTTAGTCCACCAGCTAAATAACCACAACCAGCTGAGGTAATTTCTGAAAGTAAAAGGAATACACTATGGGTAAGGGAAGAAGGTCCCTATAAACCCTAGCTGCAACCACACAACCAGTTACAGAAATAAGAACTGTTTAAGTGTCATGGTATTCCTCTTTACTTTGTTATGAATGTATATGTTTAAAGTATAATATATATAGTATATATACTTATAAATTATATATATGTAGGAATATCTTGGTTTTCTTTCCTCTCATATTCCCTTAACATGTGAAGTATTTGTGTTGAATTTTTATCATAGCACTTAAGTATCATTAATCTCATATTACAACATGTAAGTTACTAAAAAATTAAACATCACTCAAGAGTTTATCTCCAATTTGGGGAAGTGGTTAGTGCATTCCAATTCGTAGGCAAGATAGTTGTATCATATTATGTGGAATTATGACTTTGTTATTGCCTTTATTTAGAATTTAAATATGGTTTAAGAGGGTGCTTATTGGTGCCAAGTTGACAAGGCATAGACCTGTGATGGTTAATTTTATATGATAACTTGGGTGGGCCACAGGGTTCTGATATTAATCACAGCTTCTGGGATGTGTCTATGAGGGTGTTTCTGGACGATATTAGCATTTGAATGGGTGACTCAGTAAAGCAGATTGCCTTTCCCAGTATGGTTGGGCATCATCTAATTGAACATGAATAAGCAAATAAAATGGAGAGAGAAGAAATCTGTCCCTTTTTTTATGTCTCACAGCTTGAGCTGGATGTCTAACCTCATCTTCTTCTGCCCTTGGATTGGTTGTTACAACATCAGCTCCCCTGGTTCTCAGGTCTTTGAACTCACTGAGTAATACCATGGCCTTTCCAGGATTCTTGCTTGCAGACAGCAGATTGTGGGAATTCTCAGCCTCCATAATCATCACGTAATCCAATTCACCATAGTAAATGTCCTTTAATATGTGTGTATGTGTATGTCTGCCTACACATATGCACATATTTAGGCACATGTCACCTATCAGTGAATATATGGTCTGAGAAATTGTTAGGTGACTTTGTCATTGAGTCAACTTTATAATGTCCTACTCACACAAACATAAATGGTATAGCCTACTACACAAGTAGGCTATAGGCTACAAACCTGTAGCAAGTTACTCTACTGGATATGGTAGGCAATTGTAACACAATCGTAAGTATTTGTGTGAGTAAACATATTGAAGCATGAAGATACAGCAAAAATAGAGTATTATCATCTTATGAGACCACTCTCATATATGCGGTTCATTGGTGACCCAAGTGCCATTATGTGGTGCATCACTGTATGTGTAGATATGTACATACACACACGTGTCCTATAGATTCTGCTTGAAGAACCTTCACTAGTATATAAAGAGTCCTAATAATAAGGAAAAGGAGAAGAGTGAGAAGCACATGCAAGAACAAAGCTTTATGCCCATCTATTCCCCTTCCAAACAGCACCTCGTCCTATCATTTGTAGGCACTGTTGTCTATAAATGTGTGTCATTTATCTGGACTGACTTTTACAAGTATTTTATGAGCATGAACAAGCCACTGAACACTCCCAAGTGCAAGTAAGTAAAATAATGTCTTTTCTGTTTACTTGCCTGGAAAGCTGGAAGGTCCACATGAAATAATATTTGAGGGCTTTTAGGATTATAATGTGATTGATTTCTAAGCTCTGTTCTAGTTGAAATCCCCTCTGCCAAGCCCCATATTGCTCTTAGCAATTACACTTTGATACTTCAAGAAAACAAAGGTATTATTAGGCACACATATTTTTAAAAAAGATAAAAACTACATATGAAACTAGTGAATGATTTTACTGACATCTCTAGTCCTGTTACTTTTCCCTCTAATATGACACAGTTATTAACAGATTCTATGGAATGCTTCCTTATTCCTTATTTTAAATAGACACCTCACATCCACAAACACATGCACACACAGACAACATAGAAGAGTGATTAAGAACACAGACTCCAGAACCAGGCCGTTTGTGTTCAAATATTGATTCTGCCACTTAATGTGTGATGACTTAGGCTCAATTATTTATCCTCTGTGCCTCAGTATTTTTTTCCATAAAATAGGGAAAGTAAAATTGTCTAAAATACAGAGTTTTGAGAAGTCAATGAGTTAATGTATATAAAGTATCAGAACAGTGCTAATATACGGTAAATATTAGCTAATAATTTAATAATTATTGTATAAAATGTGTAATTTTTACATGTAAAAATTACATAAATTATCATATTATATATATTGATGTCTGTCTCTTAGTATGTTGTTACTGAAAATTTATTCCCGTCAATATAGAGTGCTAATTATTTACATTTAACTGCAACATAATATTCTATCTTGTGACTTTAACACTAAAAAATGTACAAATGGTTTTCAGTGTATTTTACCAAAAATTTGCATAATACACTTTGTATTGATGTATGAAATATTTCTAGCATAGAATGAACTGGAATTGTTGGCTCAAAGGTTAAAAATGAAATTTCTTCTAAGTAAAAACAACTTGTTTTTAAATTAACTATATTATTTTCCTTTCTAAATGTTTGGAAGAATATTTTTAATTGCCTATTTGTCATTACTTGATATTATACCTTAGTTATTTAAGCCGATTATTAAAATATGTCTTGTTTTGATCTACTTTTCAAAACTACTAGTGAGGTTGGGCAAATTTTCTTAGGTTTATGAATTGCCTGTCCATATTAGCTACCAAAATTTAATGAGTTGTCTGTTATTTGTAGTGATTAGAATTGTTTTTATATTATACATATTAATATTTTGTGGAATATATTTTTGTGAGAATCTTCTTTAGTTATTAAAATTAATTTGGCAGTATTAAAACTACACAAACAAATAAAAAATTTGTTCAACAAATACCCAGATTTCCCACATCTATCATATAATATAGAACATTTTGGCTGGGCACAGTGGCTCTCACCTGTAATCCCAGTACTTTGGGAGAACCAGGTGGGAGGATCACTTGAGCCCAGGAATTCAAGACCAGCCTGGGCAACATGGTGAAACCCCATCTCTACAAAAAATAAAAAAATAGCCAGGCATGGCTATGCACACCTGTAGTCCCAGCTACTTTGGGGGATGAGGAAGTAGGATAGCTTGAGGCCTGGAAGGTGTAGGCTGTAGTGAGCTGAGATCACTCTACTTCACTCCAACCTTGGAGACAGAGGGAGACATCATACCCCTCTCCAACAAAAAAAAGACTTAGACGTTCAAAGGGTTCAGGGCTGCTCCATCCAGACTAAACTGTCAGAGTGTTATCAGTAAGTATGCCAATTATTTCCTTCAAAGCTACCAAGAGAAAATTATACAAGTCAGTGTTTCTCAAATTTTAATAATAAACAGAATCTTTGGAGGGAAAAAAAAAAAAAACCTCCCTGAAATTCCCTTGAGCCCAGGACTTCGAGGCTGCAGTGAGCTGTGATCATGCCACTGCACTCCACCCTAAAGGACAGATCAAGACCCTATCTCTAAAGAAAAATAAAAATAAAAATAAAATAAAATAGAACATCTAGGCCAGTCTCGGTGGCTCATGCCTGTAATCCCAGCACTTTGCGGGGCCAAGGCAGGCAGATCGACTGAGGCTGGGAGATGGAGACCAGCCTGGCCAACATGGCAAAACCCCGTTTCTACTAAAAATACAAAAATTAGCCAGGTGTGGTGGCACACGCCTGTAGTCCCTGCTACTAGGGAGGAGAGTAGCTTGAACCCAGGAGGCAGAGGGTGCAGTGGGCTGAGATAGCTCCATTACACTCCAGCCTGGGCAATGACAGTGAAACTCCGTCTCAAAAAAAATAAATAAAATAGAACATCTCAAAACACTTAAAGCCTCTCGTATACCTCTTTTTTCCATCAAAAGTAGCACTACCTTGAATTTTGAGTATTTTAACATTTTAAATTATATCAGTATCTCTAAAATGTGTCATCTTGTTTGCATTTATTTAAAATTATAGAAATTATAAAAATGCATTTATTTTTCTGGATACTACCTTTTTATTCAACTGTATATATTTAAGGTTTATCAGTATTAATATTTTTAACTGCATATAACTATATCAGTGTGGTTTTACTGCTACATATGTTATTTGAGCTTATCAAATTTATTTATATATTTTAAATTGTTGAATCATCTATTCATATCCTTCTAGATATTCTTGTTTTCTCATCTCCTTTTTTGTATTATTTATTTCAATTTATTTTCTCATGTGCTTACTTTTAAATGTTTTGCTTCATGTTGATAAAATTTTATTTACCAAAATTTTTGTTATGCATATTTGAATCATTATTTTTATTTACTTTCCACTCTAAACCTGAAAAATCCAATTCAAATCACCTTAATTATTTCACTATGTATTTTTTATTATTTTTTTTATTTTACTTTAAGTTCTGGGATACATGTGCAGAAAGTGCAGGCTTGTTACATCGTATAAAATGTGCCGTGGTGGTTTGCTGCACCCATCAATAGGTCATTTATCCACTATGTATCTTTAATATTCTTACTATTTAAGATATTAGTTCTTACAATGTCATATTTCTAAATATATTTTGGTAAATATTTGCTAATACCTATATTAGGATTTATATATACTAAATTCATGAAAAAAATTAATTTATATATATTTATCTTATAATTTCCATGACAGCTTTTGGAATTCAGAACAGAAATAGCCCATATAAAATTTACTTCTTTCCTATTCTTGAGAAGAGTTTATTAAAATTTAGTGTAGTTTCCTTACTTAATATCTGGTGGGAAATAATCACTGTTGATGTCATCTGTGTCTGAAAATTACTCTGTAAAAAGAATTGGAGATTTCCTAAGAGAGATAAAATTTTATGTTTTCTTCTTCTGTTTGTGAATTCCAAAAATGTTATGTATATTGTTATTTAAATTCAATATTATTTAAACTGTCAATTTTTTTAGACTTGATAATCAATTTTATTTTTACTATCAATATTTTATTTGGCCATATCCTCTATTTTCCACTTTTACTTCTTTTATGCCTTGTTTTGCACTAATCTTTTTTTTAAATTACATTTTCCCCTTCTATCCACTTGTTAGTTACTTTCTCCTTTAATTCATACTATTCTTCTGATGGAGCATCCTTGATTTATCATGATCTAACACCAATGATTACTTTCATCAATTTTCTGATATTTCTAAAATATTAGAACATTGGAACATATAAACTCTAATTTCCTGTCATTTTAATTTTACTTATTTTAGTTCTACATATATTTTAAACTCTGTAAAACATTAAATTATTTTGTATAGTCAAACAATTTTTACATTTATCCGAATGCTTACCACTCCCAATATTCTTCATTTTTTATTCTATTTTTGTCTTATAGATCTTAGTTACTTCTGCCTGGTTTGCCTATAGGTTTTTCTCCTTACTAATAATGAATTCCCGTGGTCTTGTTTATTTGAAGCCTTTTTATTCCAACTCAAATTTGAAAGGTATAGAATTCTACATTAGCAATTATTTCCTTCTTGCATATTGCAAATGCCATTCCATTATGTCCTGAATTTCATCATTTCTTTAGAAAAGTCAGCTTTCATGCTCAGTGTTTTTACTTTTTAGGCTTTTGTTTCCCAGTTCTACAAATATCTGGCTGTTCTGAAGATTTTCTTCCATTTTGTCATTGCTTGTCTGCAGGTTTACTACCGTGTTCCCACGTGGGTTCTTCCTTGTGTTTAACCTATGGGACTTTATGAAGCTTCCTAAACATGTAGATTGATATCTTTATACTTACAGATAATTCTCATACTTTACCTCTTTATATATTGTTTCTTCATTCTTACTCACATTTTCTTCCTCTCTTTGTTTCTTACCATATGTATGCTAGTCCTTCTGAGCATGTATAACATATCTCTTTATTCTTTTTTATTTTTCAACTACTTTAACTATGTGATGCCTTGAAAAGTTTATGTTATAGCCAGTGTCTAATTTCCTGATAATACTTCCTTTATGTTATTCATTCCATTAGCTGTAATTTTGAATTCTATAATTTTAAGTGCTTTTAAGTTTTTAATATTGAAATTTTTCATCCCTTCTTGTTTTTAATTTTTCCTCAATTGTCTTTATTAATTGCAGTTATTTTAATGTCTCTACCTGCCCTATCTTCTACCTTGATCATCTTTAGGTATGTCATAGTCGTCTCTTCATTTTTTGATTAGCAGTTCATATTTCCTTGCCTCTTTGGCACTTATGGTGCATATGAGCACGTGCACACGTGTGTGTTGCAAAACAGTTGTTTTTATATTTATATTTACTATTGCCAAATTTATTAATCTTTCTGTTCTTTTCTTATTTAAGAAAGACATTTTTTTTTTCTTTTTGAGACAGAGTTTTGCTGTGTCACCCAGACTGGAGTGCAGTGGTACAATCTCAGCTCACTGCAACCTCTGCCAGGTTCAAGCAATTCTCCTGTCTCAGCCTCCTGAGTAGCCGAGACTATAGGCGCCCACCACCACACCCAGCTAATTTTTGTGCTTTTAGTAGAAATGGGTTTTCACCGTATTGGTCAGGCTGGTCTCAAACTCCTGACGTCAGGTGATCCACCCACCTCAGCCTCCCAAAGTGCTGAGATTACAGGCATGAGCCACTGCGCCCAGCCAAAAAGTCTTTTTTTAGTACAATATCACAGAAATAGTTCCTTTCTGTTCCCTGGTAGTTTTAAACTTTATGTTTTCACAATTAGACCATTGATTCACCTAGACTTCTGTTTTGTGTAGGGTATAATTCTATGATCTCATATTAATGTTTTTATTACATTTAAAATACAAACTGTCCTAATACTATTTATTGGCCAATTCAATTTTTTTCATTTATTTTAGTGGAATTTTATATTATAGAGAGATATGTGGTTTATTTCCTTAGCTCGCTCTATTCCAAATATTGTTAGTGTTATTTAAATGCATTCATACATTTGGATTTCTTTATGAACTATAAAATCACTTTAGAAGTCTGTTTTTCAGAAGATGTTCTCTTTTATGTACTTCTCAATACAGAGATTATGTAATTACTTCTGCAGTATCTTGCCAGGTACTGAGCTTGAATCTGGTCCTACTTTGGAATCCTGGCTCTGGACCCTTGGACTATATATTTAGCACAATTTTAATCCCTGAACACAAATGTGACATAAACTGTGATGTGATTGATTCTGTCTTTGATTGCGACAAGGAGAGGGCTAAACCCACAAAGCTGTTTAGCATTATGAGAATGCTTTTCCAAAAAAGTGGGATTGTTCTCACAATCATCCTCAAAATATGGTCACTTGACGTCAAAAATAGATTGATAGACCATTTCTGGTCCTTGGTCACAATGCCAGTACCACTGTATCCTTCCTTTTTTGTCATTAATAGAGAATTTGCATTATTATGAGTGTTGCTCCATATTAGCGTAATGATGTACATGTTCCATGTATGATTAATGAACATACTCATACAGAAACACAAAATGGCTACTCAAGTACTTGATCTTCCTTTTGACCAAGATTTCTCTAAATGTGTTTTCACTGTAACAGTGAAATAGAACCAAGTTTCATATACTGATCTCATGATTTCATTCCTTTAAAAAAAAAAAAGCAGAAAATAAAGAGAACTTTCAGTATTGGAAAAAAACCATAAAATATTATTTAAATGTAGTATTAGTAAGAAATTTGTCTCTTACTTGGAAAGTAAACAGAGGTACCAACATTATTTAAATAATTTTTCAATAATGAAAAAACTGCCGAGTGCGGTGGCTCATGCCGTATTTCTAGCACTTTGGGAGGCCGAGGAGGGTGGGTCACTTGAGGTCAGGAGTTTGAGACCACCTGGACCATATGGTGAATCCCAAACTTTACTAAAAATACTAAAATTACCTGGGCATGGTGGCACGTGCCTGTAATTCCAGCTACTCGCGAAGCCAAGACAAGAGAATCTCTTAAACCCGGGAGGTGGAGATGGCAGTGAGCCAAGGTCGCACCACTGAACTCCAGCCTGGGCAACAGAGTGAGACTCCATCACAAAAAAATAAAAATAAAAGAAAGAAAAAAACAACTGCATCTATATTTACTCCATATATATTTATTTCTATAATAGATATAATTATTTATATTCAGAGGCATTTCAATTTCTCCTGAAAGAAAATTATAACTTCCTTGTACATAGGTCGAGTATATGCTACTTTTTGAACTGAAAAGAACAAAATGACTGTTAAGGAATGTATTAATCTGCACAAAAACCACCTATATACTGACTGTTTTAATTCCTTAGGCATAAAGAGTATGGACATGTATTTTAAATGGAGGAAGTCTTGGAAGCAAGGTAAATGTAACTATTTGTAATTCATTTAGTAGTTTAGATTTTATCCTGAATCTTTGTATATGAGATATATTGGCTTATTCTTGTTTCAACGCTGACAATCTTTAAGCTTTTTCATGTTGCATGTACAAATTGAGGATGTCACTGGCAGGCAGCCAAGAATATGCAGCTATGGTACTGTATCTATTAAAATAGTATCATGAATAGTCAGTTAAAATTATCCTATTCATGTAATCTTTCTCAAAAAAGAACATAAAATGTATGATTACTTCTACCAGAGATGGACCAATATTTTAGTATAATTATAAGTAAATGCAAGAATGTAAAAACAAGTCATTAAAATTTGTCAACAATTAAAATGAAAACAAACATTTTTTCCAGAAAAATGTTCAGCTCTATTTGCAATAAAGACTATCTTTGACCAAAAGAAGAAAAGAAAGTTAAATAATAGTAATTTAAGCTGGTGTTCAGTATAATCCAGATTTGTGGGGCTACCAGGTTTTTTTTTTATATTTCACAATCATTTGAAGAAGTTCCATTTCAAAACTATCAATGGTGTTTTTGTAAGTTCCCTCTACGGTATTTTGCCTAGTGTTTCCCCTTCTAAGAAAATCATCTCCTTTGCCAAATGGAATCAAATGTCTGGAGGACAGTGTTAAACAAAATTTGGAAACCTAATCAAGGCCTGAGGGCTGACAGTCATGGAACAGAGATAAATGCAATATGTGCGAGTAGATGTCATGGTGGGATAAATTAGGAAATACATATGTAGTATTTGCTGACCCTGGTTTAGGGCATTACATCACACACTATCAGGCATTTTATCCACTGTGTCAGTCAAGTAAACTTCAACGAATGCACATTTCCAAACTTGACAACTATGTTTATTCCTGAGCTATTTGGGGGAATATTTTAAAGTAAATATAAAAGATAGGGAAACACAAATCACCAATCATCCTAAAAAATATAGGTATCCACTCATTCTTTTTAAAAATGTGTATATGTAAATGTGTTCTTTTTTTAACTTTGGTATAATTTTAAACTTGTAAAAAAACTGCAAAAATACTGTGTGTGTTTGTGTGTGTGTGTTGAGTAGAATAAATAATAGTAATGTATCAATGCTAAGTTTCTGATTTTGCTAATTGTACTGTAGTCAGATAAAAAATGTGTACTTATTAAGAAATACCTGCTAAAAGATTTAGGGAAAAAATGGCATCAGGTGTTCAACTTACTCTCAAAAATAACATAATTTACATATATAAATATATAAAATATATGTATATATTTTAACAATACCAGGGTTGTTAGGTATGTCAAGTGATTTATCGTTTTTTAAAATCTGTATTAACATAATATGTACATATTATATATAAATATTACAAACATAGATGAGCTGCACATTTTCCTGTTTTATTTGCTGAATATTCTATCTTTACACTGTAATTTGTATCATTTGACATATTGTTTCCAATATTTGACATTCATCAAAAAACTGTAATAATTTTTCTATAGTTATTTTTGAGGATAGATTCTTAAAGTTAATGTAACCAAAACAGTGTGACAATTGACTATGTTAAAATTATTTGAAACAAATATATAGCTGTTCTCTGTTTTTGATTTCTTCCTGATCTTCATATTTTTTCAGATAATTATCGCCAGAGTTTTTCATCTTTCGACAAATTTAGTTATACACCTTATTAAACATCTATTATGTACTAGAGCAGTGTGCATTATTCTAAGCATAAGGTTACCAATATAAATAAGAAATGATCTTTATATTAGATTAACTTGCAGTTCTCAAATGTTGAATTAAAAACTATTAGCAGCAGCATAAAAGTCTCAAATATATCAACGTTGCTTAAGGAAACAATGCAAAACATTTTAGAGTATCATCTGAGGTCTTCGTTATTTTAAACTTTAAATTTTTTCACAATCTTTTTCTAAGCAAGTCTTACATATGTTGATAAGTGTAACTGTGATTACTAGAACTAAGCACATTCATTTTTGACTTTTTATCTTTTCTTAAACCCTGCATAAAACTTACCATTAAACTTCCTTGTATACTTAAATTGTCATCTTCCCTTGAAATCTAGTTCATGTTCACCAAAAGAAATGTTCTAGAATATTTACTGTAATATTTTTCTAATAGGCCCAATCTGGAAACTACTCAATATATACCAACAAAAGTAATTATGGTTAAATAAATTTTATTATATCCATAAAGTGGAATAAAATGCCACAATGGCAACAAACTATCTATGATTATATAAAACAATGGGGATGAATATCACAAATATAAAGGTGCTACTTATAAGAGAGAATATATTGGGTGGTTTCTTTCCTATAAAGCCCCAAAAAAGTGAAACATATTATGATGTCAGCAGTCTATATAGAATTACATTGTTGAAATAGTGATTGGAAGACTGAATGAAGGATTTTCTGCAGTGCTGTTTAAAGGGCTATACTCAATTTGTGAAAATTCATTGTGCTGTATACTTACGATATATTTTGCGATATATACTTGTGTATATTTTTGTATGCATAATATACTTCAATGATTTTTTAATTATTTAATTTTTACCTAATTCATTCATCCATTCATTCATCATTATTCCCCTTTGGCAACTGTACTATGCTTTGCATTGAGAAATTAAGAGACACCTGAGCAAGACAGGCCCACACCCAGATAATGAGAACACAGAGCAGAAAACCGAGTTATTTACAGTGTATTATGGGAATACAAATGGAGAGAAACTAACCTGTTTGAAAAGTCAAAAAAAGCCAAATCTTAAAGAAGCAATCAAGAAAAAACAAAATAAAGAACAAAGGTTTGTGTTTCACACAGCTCACAAAACCAGTGAGCTTAGTCAAAGCAGATATGCAAGAAATACTTGGTGCAAAATAGACAATTCCAGCAAATTCAGTCATAGTCCATGGCAGGGTTTCTTATAGATGAGACTGAGGAAACATGTAAAATGCAAAAACATACAGGCCTAAGAACTTCATACATAGAAAAGAGGTGACGGAGGTGAGAAGCCGTGCTGTTCCCAAGCAGAGAGAAGAGCATGGGCCATGCTAAGGATATCTGAATTGGAACGACCTACTGGGGAATCAAAACGGAGAGATATAGATGAGGCAGAAAAAACACTGAGGGAGGAGTGAAAATTGAAGAAATAAATTTAGGTTAGGCACACTGGCAAATGACTCTGTGTGTTATATTAGGCAATGGAGAGACATAGACATCAATTCAACTGGGAGGGTGGTTTGAATAGATTTTGCTGTAAAACTAGCATTACCTTTGTGTGTGTGCAGGGTGTATATATTAGGACGTGAATGGGTATTGGAAACTCAGTTTTAGACATTTCTTAAAAAAATTAATTCCTTATCATTACAGTTTCTGTCAATGTCTACACATCCTGTTTCCGTAGCAAGAAGTAGTGCAAATTTTCAATGTAACAATTAAATTTCTTATAAAAATAATAAGATTATTTTGTGTATTGGTAGTATATTCTCCGAATAAAATAATTTCAACCCATTAATCCTTCTGGATTTTCATAACTTCTCATTGAATAACTTCTCCCTTGTTTATGGTTTCTTATACAAATTAGGTATTTTAACACTCGGTTATAATACAGTATGTGGAGATTAAATAAAGAGCTTTAGAAACAGTATTTACATATCTATATAGTTTTATAAGCTCACGTATACCATTACTTTTAAATAGAGACTACAAGTTTATTCATTGATAATCTATTAGTATGAGCCAATCAATGAATGTTCCCAAAGTCGTAATAGGTTTAAACAAAATTGAAAATCATTATTATAGTAAGTGTGAAATATTATTTCTTTATATTTTGGATGATTTACATTGAATTGTGCCCTAGCACAAACCTACTACTTAACTAGTGTGCTGATATTGTTAAAATATATATTTTCTACAGTATTCTCACTTATTCTACTTATCATCCAGACGTAAGGGAATAAATTTATAAGAAAATGGAGGTATTCAATCACTCTGCAGAGGGGCTATATTCCCTTGAAAGGAAAAAAAGTCAGGTTAAATCTAGTAATTGTTTTAAAATGCTTTAATATTTTATTTTTCTCAAGAAATTTATAGTATACTTTTATTATAAATGCACACCATGACTTATTAACTTTCCAGAAATGCATTCTTTCATTCAAAGTCACATCCAAATACCAGCTTTTCAGAGTACAAATGGGAAATCTTATTCATCTTGGTCATGCCCCTTGGTGCTATTCCCTAAATGGAATTTGAAATGACTGTTTGAGAAATCTAGTGTAGCTAGAGGAATAAAAATGAATAAATAGCTAAATCATAATGTACAGAATAAAAGGGTTTCACTAGGATTGTGGTCATCTGTGGGAAGAGATAAATTATATTTAAACATTGCCAACAGTATTTCACAAATACCTGCCTCTAACAATTGCTACAAATGAACCCAAATGGTTTTATGTGCATGTGTAAATGAACAAAACCGTTCCTGTTTCAATGAAAATGAACAAAGGCACTCAATTAGAATGTTCTCATTGCTAGCACCAGCAGCTTAAAGGTGTCCAGTTCGGCCTTATCATAAAAGGCAGTCAGGTTCCTGCAGTGCAGCATGTCAAGACAAATGGTCTCACCTACATTTCTGTAAAACATCACCTTTCTAATCTGTACAGATATGTAGGTGAAGGGCTTGATAACTAACAATCCAATTATTCAGTATTGTAGGAACTCTTTAGATAGAACCTTTATGTTTTTCCATTTCTATAAGCTCCCTGTGAAAGGTGAGGTATATGTTCAGAAGACATATAGAAAACAGACAACTGATTTAGGTTCTATACAGTGCACTGAATCACTTTCATTCCATAAAAATGAGTTATTCTTAGAGCATCCTTATTTTAAAAAGTAAACATCTTTTAATATTTTATGACATTGAAATTATTTAGTATGTTTTCCTTGGAACAAGACAGACAGGTTGATATAGATAAACACCATGAGTACTTAATTCTCATTTTCTGGACATAAGCTATCTATAAAACTCTGTGTGTGTGTAATCAGTAAATTATGAAAGAGTGAATAAAATTCAACGATTCATATTTGGAATACAACTGCTAATTTTTTTTAGGAAAATAATTTTTCTATCACACAGACCTAGATTCTGGAATCCAAGTTGCCCAGAAACATCTCTTAGTTCTATTGTTCTCTAAACAACTATGTGTAAGAGTCACACTGAGAGCTTATTAAAATGTTTTCTCTGTCCTGTCCCCAAATAATCTGTCAGTAGTTGTATAGTTGGGTATAGGTATGTGGATTTTTTGTAAGGCACCTGGGGTGACTCAGACCACCTGAGATCTGCAGACTTTGAGACTTACTCTTCTAGATGCTGTCAGCCAGATACTTATTTGGATAGAGTTTCAGGAAAGAAAATTGTCATGTCTATGTCTTCTAATGACATTAAATATCACCTGAATATAAAATCAAATATGAAAATGATCAAAATAATTGTTAAACAGTGGCCCTTCTCTTCCTCATTCGTTTACTCTGGGAAGCTGTTTTCTCTTGGACCTCATGGTCCTCAAACGCAGTTGACATTAGATAACAAGGTAGAAACTGCTCATCACTCCCAGTATCCATCATACCTTTCTTCCTTAGCAAAGTAACCCAGGATTTTACCTTGGTCTTGGATACCCAAAATAAATATCACATTTCCTTACTTTCTTGGAAATGGTGAAGTCTTGTGACTAAGCATTGTCCAAATGACCATGAGGAGGTATGATATTGCAACTCTAAAACATCCTGTAAAAAGTTGTCACAATCCTTTTTCCTTCCTTTCTGCTTTCTGATGGAATAAGTATGATGGCTGGAATTCAGTGTCTTACTCTTTGAGTATAAGCTACATGTAGAGGATGCACCAGGTTTCTTGAAGACAGATTCTGATGGTTTTCCCTTTTTCACAGCCTTTATTTTCAAAGGTAAGTTCACATCATGAAACATGGCCTCTTAATAAATATTTGTTGAATAAACAAATAAATCTTTTTCAGATCAGATTTCAATTAAATATTACTTTTTGGCTTTCAAAATTAAATTATTCCTCGACTTTTGTACTTTTCACTGAAAGAAGGACAATAAATTGCCATGTCTAGAATGCTTTTGGAAATAAAATAAACCCCTTAGTGAATTTTTTTTGCTGATTATGACTGTCACCTACTGTTGTTAGATTGAAATTGTGAAGATAATTATAGAGTACTTTTCTGGCATGTTAACTGGTAATTCTGTCATAGGTAGGTGTTGTTATTTGGGAAGAAGCTTACAATTATTAAAACGGGAATTTTAGCTGTAGCTTCACTCTAGTAAATACGTAATTCATATCTATATTCAAGCCAAAGAAAGGGACGGTGGGAGAAATCCATTTAGTATTATAGTGTGCCATTAATAATTTACTTAGCAGATAAAATTAAAATGGGTATTTCATCTGTGGAAATTAAAATTCTTACCTCTGAGAAGGCTCTATTTTCCCAGCTGTTAAACACAGGAATGTTTTTCAAATTCTGACAGCAAATTTAATTAGACAAAAATAATCTGGTTTGATATTTACCTTTCTCTTAACTACTTGAGAGGTGACAGCGTGAGGCAGCCCTCACAGCCCTTGTTCAGTCTCGTTGGCTCCTCGGCCTCCACGCCCACTCTGGCGGCGCTTGAGGAACCCTTCAGCCCGCCGCTGCACTGTGGGAGCCCCTTCCTGGGATGGCCGAGGCCCTAGCCGGCTCCCTCAGCCTGTGGGGAGGTGTGGAGGAAGAGGTACGGGTGGGAACCGGAGCTGCGCACGGCGCTTGCGGGCCAGCTAGAGTTCCGGGTGGGCGTGGGCTTGGCGTCCCGTACTGGGAGCCGCTCGCCGGCCCCGCCAGCCCCGGGCAATAAGGGGCTTAGCAGCCGGGCCAGCAGCTGCGGAGAGTGCGCCGGGTCCCCCAGCAGTGCCGGCCCACCGGCGCTGCGCTCGATTTCTCGCCAGGCCTTAGCTGCTTCCCCCCGCCGACCCCCCCGCCGTGGGCTCCTGCGCTGCCCGAGCCTCCCAGATGAGGGCCGCCCCCTGCTCCACTGCGCCCAGTCCCATCCACCGCCCAGGGGCTGAGGAGTGCAGGCGCAGGGCGCGGGACTGGTAGGCAACTCCACCTGCGGCTCCGGTGTAGGATTCACTGGGTGAAGACAGCTGGACTCCTGAGTCTGGTGGGGACTTGGAGAATCTTTATGTCTAGCTGAGGGATTGTAAACACACCAATCAGCACTCTGTGTCTAGCTCAGGGTTTGTAAATGCACCAATTGGCACTCTGTATCTAGTTAATCTGGTGGGGACTTGGAGAATCTTTATGTGTAGCTAAGGGATTGTGAATGCACCAATCAGCACTCTGTGTCTAGCTCAGGATTTGTAAATATACCAATCGATACTCTGTATCTAGCTAATCTAGTGGAGACTTGGAGAACTTTTGTGTCTGGCTCAGGGATTGTAAACGCACCAATCAGCTCTCTGTTTAACAGACCAGTTGGCTCCCTATAAAATGGACCAATCAGCAGCATGTGGGTGGGGCCAGATAAGAATAAAAGCAGGCTGCCTGAGCCAGCAGTGGCAACCCGGTTGGGTCCCCTTCCAAACTGTGGAAGCTTTGTTCTTTCGCTCTTTGCATTAAATCTTGCTGCTGTTCAGTCTTTGGGTCCACACTGCTTTTATGAGCTGTAACACTCACCACAAAGGTCTACAGCTTCACTCCTGAAGCCACCGAGACCATGAACCTACCAGGAGGAGCAAACAACTCCAGACCTGTGGCATTAAGAGCTGTAACACTCACTGCGAAGGTCTGCAGCTTCACTCCTGAGCCAGCAAGACCATGAACCCACCAGAAGAAGAAAACTCCGAACACATCTGAACATCAGAAGGGACAAACTCCAGACTGTAACACTCACTGCGAGGGTCCGCGGCTTCATTCTTGAAGTCAGTGAGACCAAGAACCCATCAATTCCGAAC